>NC_057801.1:3916643-4036702 GCF_018294505.1 Triticum aestivum
CCCTCCCTGGCTAGAGTGTCGGGTATTTCTGAACCTAGGTGGGCAGTGTGCTTGATGTGTATGCAAATGACTTTATAAAGCTACATAGCATTTACAAATAAGCATAGGTTCAGTCAAAAATTGTTAGGTCACTGTGTAAAGTTAAATATTCAAGGGGTTATCTCGGTCGATTTTGAACTTGTCTTATGATGCACATTTTTAGATAGTACTTTTTTGAGAATGGGTGCGTCACCAAGCGGTGCTTGTAGGACATAATCTTTCTTGGCAGCTATGAGGATGATCCTCAGGTTCCGGACCCAGTCCGTATAGTTGCTGCCATCATCTTTCAGCTTGGTTTTCTCTAGGAACGCGTTGAAGTTGAGGACTACGTTGGCCATTTGATCTACAAGACATATTATAAATGTTTTAGACTAAGTTCATGATAATTAAGTTCATCTAATCAAATAATTAATGAACTCCCACTTAGATTAGACATCCCTCTAGTCATCTAAGTATTACATGATCCGAGTTAACTAGGCCGTGTCCGATCATCACGTGAGACGGACTAGTCAACATCGGTGAATATCTTCATCTTGATCGTATCTTCTATACGACTCATGCTCGACCTTTCGGTCTTCTGTGCTCCGAGGCCATGTCTGTACATGCTAGGCTCGTCAAGTCAACCTAAGTGTTTGCATGTGTAAATCTGTCTTACACCCGTTGTATGTGAACGTCTGAATAAAACACCCGATCATCACGTGGTGTTTTGAAACAGCGAACTGTCGCAACGGTGCACAGTTAGGGGGAACACTTCTTGAAATTAGTATGAGGGATCATCTTATTTACTACCGTCGTTCTAAGTAAACAAGATGCAAAACATGATAAACATCACATGCAATCAAATAATAAACGTGACATGATATGGCCAATATCACATAGCTCCTTTGATCTCCATCTTGGGGCTCCATGATCATCTTGTCACCGGCTTGACACCATGATCTCCATCATCATGATCTCCATCATCGTGTCTCCATGAAGTTGCTCGCCAACTATTACTTCTACTACTATGGCTAACGCGTTTAGCAATAAAGTAAAGTAATTTACATGGCGTTTCTCAATGACACGCAGGTCATATAAAAGAATAAAGACAACTCCTATGGCTCCTGCCGGTTGTCATACTCATCGACATGCAAGTCGTCATTCCTATTACAATAGCATGAACATCTCATCCATCACATATGGATCATTCATCATTCATCATAACTTTGGCCATATCATATCACAAACCACTTGCTGCAAAAACAAGTTAGACGTTCTCTAATTGTTGTTGCAAGTTTTACGTGGCTGAATTAGGGTTCTAGCAAGAACGTCTTCTTACCTACGTTAAAGCCACAACGTGATTTGTCAACTTCTATTTACCCTTCATAAGGACCCTGTTCATCGAATCCGCTCCAACTAAAGTGGGAGAGACAGACACCCGCCAGCCACCTTATGCAACTAGTGCATGTTAGTCGGTGAAACCGGTCTCACGTAAGCGTACGTGTAAGGTTGGTCCGGGCCGCTTCATCC
Organism: Triticum aestivum; assembly: GCF_018294505.1. Lineage (NCBI taxonomy): Eukaryota > Viridiplantae > Streptophyta > Magnoliopsida > Poales > Poaceae > Triticum > Triticum aestivum. The sequence goes on from NC_057801.1 coordinate 3,918,192, forward strand.
CACAATACCGCTGAAGCAAGAAAAGACTAGTAGCGGCAAGAAAGTTGACAAATCTACGCCCACAACGAATTGTGTTCTACTCGCGCAAGAAGAACTACGCATAGACCTAGCTCATGATGCGACTGTTGGGGAACGTTGCAGAAAACAAAAATTTTCCTACTCGTTTCACCAAGATCCATCTAGGAGTTCATCTAGCAACGAGTCATCGGATGCATCTACGTACCTTGTAGATCGCGAGCAGAAGCGTTCAAAGAACGGGGATGATGTAGTCGAACACGACGTGATCCAAATCACCGATGACCAAGCGCCGAACGGACGGCACCTCCGCGTTCAACACACGTACGGGACGGGAGACGTCTCCTCCTTCTTGATCCAGCAAGGGGAGGGAGAGGTTGATGAAGATCCAGCAGCACGACGGCGTGGTGGTGGATGCAGGGCGTCACAGTAGCAGGGCTTCGCCTATACTACGAGAGAGAGACGTAACGGGGAGAGAGGGAGGCGCCAGGGGCTGGTGTATGAAGTCCCTCCTCTCCCCCACTATATATAGGGGTGCTAGGGGGGCGCCGGCCCTAGGAGATGGAATCTCCTAGGGGGGGCGGCGGCCAAGGGTGGGGGGCTTGCCCCCCAAGCAAGGGGGCGCCCCCTTTAGGGTTTCCCCTCAACCCTAGCCGCATGGGCCCTAGGGGAGTGGCGCCCCAGCCCACTTTGGGCTGGGTTCCCTCCCACTTCAGCCCATGGGGCCCCCCGGGATAGGTGGCCCCACCCGGTGGACCCCCGGGACCCTTCCGGTGGTCCCGGTACAATACCGGTGACCCCGAAACTTGTCCCGATGGCCGAAACAGCACTTCCTATATATAATTCTTTACCTCCGGACCATTCCGGAACTCCTCGTGACGTCCGGGATCTCATCCGGGACTCCGAACAACATTCGGGTTACTGCATATACATATCTTCACAACCCTAGCGTCACTGAACCTTAAGTGTGTAGACCTTACGAGTTCGGGAGACATGTAGACATGACAAGAGATCGCTCTCCGGTCAATAAACAACAGCGGGATCTGGATACCCATGTTGGCTCCCACATGCTCCACGATGATCTCATCGGATGAACCACGATGTCGAGGATTCAAACAACCCCGTATACAATTCCCTTTGTCAATCGATATGTTACTTGCCCGAGATTCGATCGTCGGTATCCCAATACCTCGTTCAATCTCGTTACCGACAAGTCACTTTACTCGTACCGTAATTCATGATCCCGTGACCAGACACTCGGTCACTTTGAGCTCATTATGATGATGCATTACCGAGTGGGCCCAGTGATACCTCTCCGTCATACGGAGTGACAAATCCCAGTCTTGATCCATGTCAACCCAACAGACACTTTCGGAGATACCCGTAGTATACCTTTATAGTCACCCAGTTACGTTGTGACGTTTGGCACACCCAAAGCACTCCTACGATATCCGGGAGTTACACGATCTCATGGTCTAAGGAAAAGATACTTTGACATTGGAAAACTCTAGCAAATGAACTATACGATCTTGTGCTATGTTTAGGATTGGGTCTTGTCCATCACATCATTCTCCTAATGATGTGATCTCGTTATCAATGACATCCAATGTCCATAGTCAGGAAACCATGACTATCTGTTGATCAACGAGCTAGTCAACTAGAGGCTTACTAGGGACATGTTGATGTCTATTATTCACACATGTATTACGATTTCCGGATAACACAATTATAGCATGAATAAAGACAATTATCATGAACAAGGAAATATAATAATAATGCTTTTATTATTGCCTCTAGGGCATATTTCCAACAGGATGGAGCCTGGGCGGCTACGAGCATCAAAAACAAGGCTAACCGAGGGAGGGAGGGAGTACATGCTCAGGGAAACCGATACCACTTTCTCCACAAGGCACTTAATGTATGACTAACCTCATTAAACATTCTTCTTCTTCTATTTACTGTCACTTTCTTATGTATGACTAACCTCTGTTTGGTGGTGCAGGAGGAGAAACTGAAGCGGCCGCTCTCACACATGGAGGCGTGGGAGATCGCCCATACGCGGAAGGACTCCAAGCCTGGCGGGCCCAAGTACTATGGCAAGAAGACCGCGCAGAGGAAGAAGGCCTACTCCGATGGGTATCTGAGGTTACATCCTGACACACCTGACCCCATTGCGGCGGATCTGGACGAGAGGGTGGTGGTGGGCATGGGGCCCAAGGAGCATGGTCGGGAGGCGGTTCTCGATGCTATGATGAGTCCTACTATCACCTACACACAGCTCCGTCGGATCAACCCGAGTCTGAGCCAGCGCACGAGCACGCCCATGACCAGTTCACAGTCACAGTCCCTCTTTCAGGAGTAGCAATCTGTAAGTATTTTCCCTCTTATCTTCATTGCTCGCTTTATTTTCCGCATTTAGTAGTTTTATGAGTTCCATCATGTCATACCGTAGGCCTACATGGAGTACTCACGCCAAGAGACCATGGCATGGCACGAGAGCCTTCATGCATACCATCAGCAGAGGGATCGCATATGATGCAACACGCTCTTGAGTAAATGGCGGCCGGCAGGCTTCCTCAATTGCAACCAGCAACATCTCCTCCAGTACAAGCAAGGCTACTTACCTTTGAGGAGTTTCTGGCATAGAACGCTGGCCCCTCGCCAGTTAGTTCATCCCCAATCTATTCACCCAAATCATATCATGCCTTTCAACATAGTCATATATCCCGTTAACATGTCTTCTCAACATCCAGGGAACCGGTGGATCAACCGTTGGTGGTGGTCTTCGCAGCACTCCGAAGTCACGGAGCCCGACCACTCCGATCCATGGAGGCGGATGCGGAGGTGGAGGCGGTCTTGGCGGTAGCGCTGCCGCTAGCAGTGATGACTTGGGCTTCGGCCGACTTGGCGGTGATGACCTCCGCGGTGCTCGACATCCTGGCACTTAAGCCCTTCGGTTACTTGTGTGCTTATGCTTATGTTTCTTTAGATGACTTGTGTGTGGTGATGATGATGATAAACTTGTGGTCTTTGATGGTCCTTTAGATGACTTATGTGCTTCTTTATATGCTTATGTTGATTGTGATGATGCTTATGCATATATTGTTCTGACGGTGCCGGATGATACTTAGATGTGTTCTATATGTCTATGTCCATCATATATATCTAATGTGAAGATGCTTATGTATATTTGAATTAAATTGATCTGAAAAAAACAGAAAAAGAAAAAAATCAAATACAAACTATGCCGACGGCTAGGCCGTTGGAATAGTGCTGGCGTGAGCTCCCAGTTGCTGACACGTGATAGCTATGCCGACGGCCAGGCTGTCGGCGTAGCCCTGCCACGTGTCAGCAACTGGGGACTCCTGGGGCAGGGCTATGCCGACGGCCTAAAATCATCCTTCAAATTGTGCAGTAAACTACTTCCTTAATGATCTGATGAAACTCGGACGAATTATCACGACGACTGCAAGGATGTACTAAAACCATTACACCGAAGGCGAGGATCCTTGATCTCTGCCGTAGAAGATGAAGCCAGTGTCGGAGTCGCCATGTTTTTCGTCAAGGATTGTCACAGTGAAGAGAAGGTATAATAACAGAGTAGTTATTGTAGAACACATATTTATCAAAGTTGTCAACTCTAACCATCATTATTTGTCGACCTCATGTATGATCTTTGTCCAGTCTAAGATGATTCAGAGTATGTGTGAGTCGTGTGTGTGCTTCAAAGTTGAGAAAAATAGTAATTGTGTAGCTCATGAACTTCCCTCCCTGGCTAGAGTGTCGGGTATTTCTGAACCTAGGTGGGCAGTGTGCTTGATGTGTATGCAAATGACTTTATAAAGCTACATAGCATTTACAAATAAGCATAGGTTCAGTCAAAAATTGTTAGGTCACTGTGTAAAGTTAAATATTCAAGGGGTTATCTCGGTCGATTTTGAACTTGTCTTATGATGCACATTTTTAGATAGTACTTTTTTGAGAGAAACTTCCAATCTATTCATCATCTGTCATGGTAGCACATAGAACACCATAAGTAACAAAAATTGTAACTAGGTCCGTGTACCACCTAGTGACGACTACAAGCACTGGACGAGCAAAAGGCGCGCTGCTGTCATCGCCCCATCCTCACAGAAGTTGGGCAAACATTGTTGTAGTAGACAGTCGGAAAGTCATCGTGCTAAGGCTCATAGGACCAGCGCACCAGAACAACATCTGCCACCGACGAAGAGAAGAGTAGATTGAAAGGGTCAAACCTGTAGACAAAGAACCAAAAACAAAGGAGACTGGATCCAAAACGATCCATCAATGACCAGCACCGATCGAAATCCGCGAGATTCGACGGAGACAAAACATCACACGCCCTCCGATAACGCTAGATGCACAATCGCGATGGGGACCGGACGTGGAATACAATATTTCCACTAGGGGACATCGCCGCCACCACACAACCCCAACCAAAACGCTAGCTGAACGAAATAAGAACGAGAGTGAGATCCCTCCCGCTGGTGAGGGGCCGGGGTCCTCCAGACCACCACGGACCAAAGGCCATGGGGGGCAAGGCGGACCGCCGGCAGCGCCGACGGGAGTAGGAGAAAGCCTAGCCGCCCAAGAGTTTCTTGTGGAGGAGGAAATAAGAGCCGTAGTTAACTCTTTTTCGGATGGTATTTGATGTGCTTGGAAAACAGACACGCCATTTGTTATTTGGGTGTTGAGAAACTACTTTTCTTGCCGGTTATGGCTGCAAGATGGATCTAAGCACCTAGAAATAGATAGAGAATATGTGAGAGTAGCTGTATAGCTCGGTATATTTTACCATGAAGATTGAACATCATCACTTACTTGAAGTTCTGACCCTGAACATAACATGGTAGCAAACGGGGGGGGGGGGGGATACCTATGGTGCCACCGGGGCATTTGGTGCTACCGGTGCACCCAAGTCCATAACTACCATTTGAACCATTCAAAAACATCGGGATAGTCCGGACAATCACATTTCTCCCCCACATATAGGATGGATTTAGGGGATTCCATTTTCAAGAGCCTGTTAAGCGACGGTTTGATGTCTGAACACGCCCGGTCGCATGAGGGAGAAATGAGCTTTGACCATAGAGACGACCTTAATCATTTATCTAATTTCATTTATATGCATCTTAATCATTTAACTAATTTCATTTATATGCATTATAGGCCATATCAAGGCATTGGTAATTTGGTATACAAAAATATCTTTGCAAAATTTTGAAAATATTCATTAATTTATAATATAGTCAGGAATTGTAAAAACACAAACTTAAAAGTATTGGGTTGTTAAAAACTTCAGGAAATTTAAATGTTCAAGATTTTAAAAAAAACTAAGGAATTATAGAATTGTTTACAAACTTTTAAAAAAATGGAGAATTTTGGAAATGACAAGGAGTTTGCCAAAACATTAGTGAAAAATAGAATTTGAAAATGTTTTGAATTTAAAACAATGTCTGAAAAATTTTAAGAATTGAAAAACTAAAAAACATAAGAATAATGAAAAATGAAAAAGAAACTAAGAACCAGTTAGAACCTGAATGTATGTCTATATCTCTATCTATAGCAGTATGAAAATAGTGGGTTGCGCAGATTCAGCACGTCTCATCCGATCAACCATGTATATCCAATGGTCTATATATGTCGCTAAGGTGTTTAACCAAAAACATGTTTAGCACCTAATATGAATGTCAAGTTTAATATTTGCATAGTCTCCACTAAACAAGCGAGTTGTGGCAGAAACATTGAACATCTACCCTTCATTATCTTAGATCTGATGGCCTACATTGCTCCAATGACGGCGTACCAATTAAATCACCGTAATTGACATTCAAAGAAGAAACATCGTAATTGGCACTCAAAGAAGAAACACCGTAGCACTCAATCAATTCATTGTAATCAGCATTCCAAAAATAAATATTGTATCAATCAATCGGAGCAATTAGAAATTCAAAAAATGAACATCGTAATTTCAAATGTTTCCAAAGCAGCAGTCCACCTGATCCCTAGACCGCGATCCTGCAAGCCGCGAACTGTGCCACCGGCGGCGAAGATATATTAACCGTTTGCAAGACTGGTTAAGAAAATCCGAAGAAGCAAAATATAGATTAATATAAAATCAGAATTTTAAAATTTTGAATCAATGTTTTTTCAGGCACGTAATCCCTCACCGCTGCGCCCGGTATAGACTGGCCAGTGTTCGTTACCCGATCTGTTTTCCTCACGTCCCTTGGGCACACAAACATCGAACTGAAAACACAATCTGCAAACGACGGCGAGGGTGGTGGAGGGTGTGGCAGAGCGAACTTGGTCGGAAACTTGTGCGTTTGGGAGTGATCGCCGAGCGTGCCATCCCGCGTCCACATAATAATAAACCAACCTATCTACATACCGCTGATCACAGAAACTGGTTCGCACACCAGATCCAGCAATTTTTTGTTCCAGTTGTAGACCAATTAAAAAATGAACCACAATGGTCAAAGGTAATCAAAAGAGAAAGCAGCACAATGTGCAGTGTTATTACGTGGCCACCCAAACAAGACAAAGAGAATCTCCTTAAGAAAGTTTCCTGCAACTCCGCATAAAGAGAACAACCTTTTTGCAGATTCTCATTTAGAAAAACATATCTGCAGAATCGCACTTTCTTAAAAGAATGAAACTTTTCTGCAACTCAACTGGTTAATTGCGGCTCCAAGTCGCGCCGTGGCCAGCCGGCCACGACGGTGCTTGGCTGCTTCTCCTTCTATATACGTGTGCAAGCATTAAAGTCAATAATCACGTTGGTACTAGCTATTTTCAACTCATAAGCGAGACTCGGTATCCCTTATTTCATTCAACATCGTCGCAGACATGCTAGCTACTATTCACATTACCATCGTCACGAGTCACGAGTCTTAGGGCATCTCCAGCCGCGCCCCAAGAAGGCCTCCTCAGGCGATTTTTTCGCGCCGGCGCCGAAAGAACGGTCCAGTCGCGCCCCCAGGACGCCGAAAATCGCCGGTTCGGACCTTTTTTCTGCCCGGCGGTCACAGGCCGAACCCGGCGCGCAAGGTGTTTGGCGTTTTGACTGACTCGGCGATGGACTCCGATGAGGAGGAAGAGCTCGCCGCGCTGCTGGAGGAGGAAGCTGCGGCCGACGTCCAGGAAGAAGAGCATCTGATGGTGCTCGCCGCCCTCGCCCAGCTGCTGGCGAGCAGTGAAAAGCTGCGTCGAGGTGGCTCGGCGCCGGGGCGGGTGAAAGCAAAGAACCGGCATCGTCTGCAAGGCTACTGCATGCTCTACTCCGACTACTTCGCCGATGCTCCACTTCATGGCGAGAGAACATTTCGGCGCCGTTATCGGATGAGCCGAAAGCTCTTCCTCAGGATTGTGAATTCCATCCGGGAGTTCGACAACTACTTCAAGTGCAAGATGGATTGCACTGGCGCTCTTGGATTCACCTCCATCCAGAAGTGCACGACAGCGATGAGGATGCTTGCATATGGAGCTCCCAGTGATTCACTCGACGACTATGGGCGCATGGCCGAGTCCACCAGCATAGAGTGTTTCTACAAGTTCTGTCGGGCAGTGGTGGCAGTGTTTGGGCCACAATACTTGAGAGCACCCAATGCGGAAGACACTGCTCGGATCCTAGCCCAGAATGCAGCAAGAGGATTTCCTGGGATGCTTGGAAGCATCGACTGCATGCATTGGAAATGGAAGAACTGCCCATTTGGTTGGCAGGGGATATACAAAGGCGCCAAAGGCGGTTGCAGTGTGGTGCTTGAGGCGGTAGCCACACAGGACCTCTGGATTTGGCACTCCTTCTTTGGTATGCCAGGAACTCACAATGACATCAACGTGTTGCAGTGCTCTCCTGTTTTTGCCAAGCTCGTTGAGGGCCATTCTCCTCCGGTGAACTTCGAGATCAATGGGCACCAATACAACAATGGGTACTATCTAGCTGACGGCATCTATCCGAGATGGTCGACATTTGTGAAGACGATCTCAAACCCTGTGCCAGGAGGCAAGAACGCCTGGTTTGCGAAGGTTCAGGAGGCTTGCAGGAAGGATGTCGAGCGGGCATTTGGTGTGCTCCAATCTCGATTTGCTGTTGTTCGGTACCCCGCTCAGACCTGGTCGAAAGATCAAATGCGAGAGATCATGACTTGCTGTGTCATCTTGCACAACATGATCATCGAGAGCGAGCAAGAAGACCTAGTGTTTGACACTGAACCATACTACATGCAGGGTCCTCTAGCCGAAGTTGATCACCAGCTACCGGCAACTTGGACTGCGTATCTCAGTATGCGTCAAGAGATCTGAGACCCACAGGTGCATCATCAACTGCAGAAAGATCTGATTGAGCACCTATGGAGGCTCAAGGGGGACGTCGCGTGATGAAATACGAGTTTTTATTTGTTGAACTATATAATTTGTATTGAACTATTTGTTGTTGTACTATTTTGTTGAAGTATTTGATTTTTCTGCGATGAAATATGTGATAAGGAATAATTATGTTGATAATTGAACGCCGAGTAAGGGCGAAACCACGCCGAATATGGGCCTATTCTCGCCCATATGGGCCGTTTATTCGCCGAAATTGGGCTGCAAAGTGGGCCAATTTCGGCGCCTGGGGGCGAGCTGGGGGCGGCGACTGGGCGAAAAACCGCCACCAGCGCCGAGTGTCTCGCTGGCTCGCCCCCAGGGGCGATTTTTGTGCGTCCTGGGAGGGCCAATGGCTGGAGATGCGCTCCTGGTTCCCGATACCATCGCCACCCTTAGTCATGTTCACATCCTTAATCGTAGCAGTGTCCTCCACATAAGGTTGGTCCTCTATTTCCACTCCGAGATCATAAATCAGGCCGTCATAAGTCCATGGCACAAAATATGGCACGTAGTCCACCTCTGGCACACTCATGAGCAGTCTCGCAATGCCATGCATGCGTGTGAAGGGCATGTCGACCTTCTCGGGTTTTCCTATGTCAGCACTACTTCTCTCTATTCATCAATCAAGGCGGAAATAAACCATTCGAGGTACAATTTGGGGATGGAGAAGGGGATTGAGAATTCCTGAGCTACACACACATGTCGTGCCTCGGCTTCTAGCCGTTCTGCCTGCCTGGCCCTACTCACGCACACACATCAGTTTACGTATCGGTTACAGAGATGTGGGCCCACTCAGGCCAGCAAGCCTAGCGGGCCGCTAAGGCTTGCGACGAGGCCTGGCTGAAACTTGAACTACAGCTTCCCGCGTAGCCTGTTCACCTGGAGCCTCTTGATCGCTGACAACCCCTCCCCCCTTAGAAACGGCTTGTCCCCAAGCCGGTGCTCGAGGAAACAACTGCTTGAGGGCTTCTTTGTCCTCCCACTTAGCCATGTCCTCATTAGAATCACTCCATCGGATCAGAACTTGGACGACCGAGTCATTGTTACGACGGACCACTCGTTGCTGCAACACCTGTTCAGGAACTTGCAAATGTGCGTCAGGGAGTGGCAATTGAGAACGAACCTAACAGTCGGGAGCCAAAACTCGCTTCAGCAAGGAAACGTGAAACACTGGGTGCACGCGGCTGGTAGCCGGCAAGTCCAGCTGATAAGCGACCTCTCCCACGCGAGCAACGATCTTGAAGGGGCCATAGTAATTAAAAGCCAGCTTGTGATTAGCCCGAGGAGCAACAGACGACTGGAGGTAGGGCTGGAGCTTCAAGAAAACAGATTCACCCACATCAAAAGTACGCTATGTACGGTGTTTGTCTGCCTGAACCTTCATGCGTTGTTGAGCACGTAACAGATGCTGATGGACAGAGTCAATGACCACTTGGCGCTGCGAGAGCCACTGCTGAAGATCTTCAGACTGAACTGCATCATCAGTTGTCAGCCCAAAGTGGCGCGGGGATGTCCATAGATGATCTCAAATGGGGTAGAGCCAGTGGCAGAATGCCAGTTGGTGTTATACCAAAACTCACACAGCGGTATCCACTGAGCCCAACGAGCAGGGTGAGCACTGACAAAACATCGAAGGAAACATTCCACTTGTTGATTTACATGCTCTATCTGGCCGTCTGACTGAGGATGGCGAGCAGAACTCATTCGCAGTAAAATCCCAGACCTGGTAAGGATTTCCTTCCAGAAGAGACTCGTGAATATACAATCGCGATCAGATACAATGGACAGTGGCATTCCATGAAGTTTGCAAACTGAATTCAGAAAGGCTTTAGCTATAGTCTGGGCAGTGAAGGGATGGTGCAATGGAACAAAATGGCCATACTTCGACAGCTTGTCAATGTTCACCAGCAAACAATTATATCTACCAGAAGTGGGCAAACCTTCCACGAAGTCCATGGTGACCATTTCCCATTGCATTTTGGGGACAGGAAGCGGCTGGAGGAGCCCTGTGTAGGGCGTATGGTCGGTCTTAGCCTGCTGACAGATCACGCAATGGCGCACAAACTGTTTGATAAATCCCCGCATTCCTGCCCAGCGAAAAAGTTGGCGAACTCTTCTGTAGGTAACAGGGAAACCAGAGTGGCCACCAACTGGAGTATCATGGAAAGCACTGACAATTTTCTGATGTAAGGCAGGTACATTACCAATCCAGATGCAATTGTCCAATCGAAGCAACCTAGCTTTTAAGGAAAACTTCTTGTCAGCTTCAGAGTCAGTTGCTAGGCGTTGTAACAGGCTAGTGCAGAAAGGATCATTCGAATAGCTGCCCAATATTTCTGTAAGCAGTCAAAACCTCAGGGAGAGTTTCAGAAGAATTGTGCGGCCTGCGAGACAGTGAGTCGGCTGCGCCATTGTCAGTCCCCTTCTTGTAACAGGTAGTGTAACTGAGCCCCAAGAATTTGGTGAGTGCTTTTTGCTGCCACACTGTATGTAAACTTTGCTCAGACAAGTTAGATAGGCTACGCTGATCTGTCTGGATAACAAATTCAGACAACTGCAAGTACTGACGCCAATGGTCCACATCAAGCAGTATAGCCAGGTACTCCTTCTCATAGACAGACAAGGTCTAATTTCTGGGGCCCAAGGCCTTACTCACATAAGCCAATGGATGTCCATCTTGCATGAGAACTGCACCAATACCCACATCACAGGCATCTGTTTCAATCATAAAATTCTTGGAGAAATCAGGGAGGGTGAGAACAGGAGCTGAAAGAAGAGCTTGTTCTAGGGCCTCAGAAGACTGGTGCTCAATATTTTTCCAGTGAAAGAACACCCCCTTTTTGAGAATATTTGTGAGGGGCCTGATGATCACCCCAAAAAGTCTTATGAACTTCCTGTAGTAACCAGCCAGGCCAAGAAATCCTCTGACTTCCTTGACAGAAACAGGAACAGGCCAACTCTGAATAGTATCAATTTTAGTTGGGTTTGTAGCAACTCCCTATCCACTGATAACATGTCCTAAGTACTCAACTTTCTGTTGTGCAAAAGTGCATTTAGACAAGTTAACTTGCCACTGTTGCTTCTTTAGGAGCTGCAAAACTTCCTCCAGATGTTGCAAGTGTTGTGAATAGGTGACACTAAAGACCAGGATATCATCAAAGAAAACAAGAACAAATTTCTTTCCATTATGGCGCCTAAGGACTGGTTTTAGATCACTATTCATAGCAAATTGAAAGGTATTTGGGCCTCCAGTAAGACCAAAGGACATGACCAGGAACTCATAGTGGCCCATGTGTGTTTGAAATGCAGTTTTATACTCCTCCTCTGGTGCCATCCTGGTTTGGTGAAATCCAGCCCTAAGATCCAGTCGCCAGCTCACCCAAAAGTTTATCTATCACTGGTATAGGGTATTTGCTCTTAACAGTGATAGTATTTAAGTGCATGTAATCAACCACTAGCCTACAGGTTGTGTCCTTATTTTGTACCATTATCATAGGAGAGGAGAAGGACTGTTACTATGTCTGATAATGCCATTGTCCAACATCTCTTGCACCTGTCTCTCCATCTCATTTTTTCAGAGCAGGAGCATTTCTATATGGCTTATGGGATACAAGAGCAGCACCTGTAACAAGGGGAATAGTGTGGTCATACTTTTTTCTGGGAGGTGGGCCAGAGGGAGCTTCAAACACTGAGGCATACTTTTCCAATAAAACTTGCACTTCAGGTGGCACTTCAGACATGGTTTTATCTGCCACAGTAGCTATTGCATATATACTAAATAGTGTACAGACAGAAGGGGTGGCATTTTCTCCCAGGGGTGGCAAGCCAATGAGCAGACCAAGCCACCTGCATAGGGCTATGTGCAGCTAACCAATCAATGCCCAAAATTCCATCATAAGAGCCCAAGGGAAAAATCCTGAAGTTACTGACAAACTTGTGACCACCACAAGACCACTTTCCCTGCAATAGCTGTTTAGAACAAGGATTAGCTTGCCATTTGCAACTCTGACCATGGAAACAGGCATGTCTGACACCCCAGACAGCAACTCAGCTACAACACAGTTCAGGAAGGTATTAGTGCTACCAGAATCAACCAGAAATGTCAAGGTGTGACCCTGTAACTGGATTTTCATCTTCATTGTCATGGCAGTAGTTTCAGAAGTGTCACCCAGTGTTGCAGTAGACAACGACATAGCATTAGCTTCAGAAACTGATGTTGTCTCAGAGTAATCTGCAACTTCTGATGGAAGGTGCTGCACATAATCCAACATTTCTTGCACAACATGCAGATGGACTTCTTGTTTACACACGTGATCCTTGCCCCATCACTCTCCACAAACAAAGCATAGCATGTTGGCTCTCCTGTAGTTACGCAAAGCACTCCACTTATCATCAGTAGTAGCTTTTCTGAAAACCTCTGTTGTTTTCTTGTCGTCAGCCATCCGTGCAGGAACTATAGTGGACGATGAAGACTGTGGTGGAAGTGGCAATGGGAAGCTGTACGGCTAGTGCTTGTCACTGATGAACTGACAGAACTTGCGCCCAACTCTTCATGCAGTAGAGCCAACTGATAGGCCACATCCAAATCTGATGGTTGCTGACTGCCAATAGCGAACCTGATTGCAGGTTTCAGTCCTTCCATGAAACGAGTAACGTAATGCACCATGTTGGGAAAACTCTCATAGGCGCACAACTGATCAAACAACTCAGAGAACCGCTCAAAAAAATCCGGTCTGAGATATGTGAAAAAATTCTGCAGAACAGACTGATGTAAGTTGCGGCCAAACCTGTTCTGGAGCAATCTGCAAAACTCATCCCAGGTAGCGTGTGGTGACCGACGACGAACAGACTCCAACCATCTAGCAGTGGATGCTTCAAACAAGGAAGTGGCCAGAGAAATCCACTGATTCTGTGGTGTGCCCCAAAACCTGAAATAATCCTCGCAATGGGTTTGCCACAGTTTCCGGTAGGATCCGTCGAAACGGGGAATCTCAATCCGTGGACCAACACCATACACATCAGCAGAATTCTCTCTCGAATCCAAGGGCGTGAATGGAACGCGCTGCAACGCCTGCTCAAGATGCGTACCTCTGATCGAGGGTGGAACGTACGGTCGATGAGCGGGGCCCCAGTTTTCAGCATGAGAGCGGAACGCCTCAGAACTCAACGAATTGTTGCCCGGCACTCGTGAAGGTGTTGCAAGCGCGCCACGTGGATCTGCGGCTGGTGGCATAGGCGGAGCTGGCTTGTCGAACACCTGCCGCAGCTCGTCGATGTCGACACCGATCGAGACCTTGACCTCGTCGAGGAGCCTAGAGAGGAGGTCGAGCTCGGCATCGAGCTGTGCAAGGGCCTTCGCGGTGGTGTCATCGCGCTCATGGCTGACCTTGTCGAAGTAGGCGTGCAAGAGATCGCAGATGTCCTTCGTCTTCGGTGGGATGCAGTCCATCGCCACCGCGCGCAGCCGGTCGGCGAGCCGCGTATGCCGGTGGTGTGTCGGAAGGGCCGACGGACCGAATGGCTCTGATGCCGGACTGTCAGCACTACTTCTCTCTATTCATCAATCATGGCGGAAATCAACCATTCGAGGTACAATTTGGAGATTGAGAATTCCTGAGCTACACGCACATGCCGTGCCTCGGCTTCTAGCCGTTCTGCCAGCCTGGCCCTACTCACGCACACACATCAGTTTAAGTATCAGTTACAGAGATGTGGGCCCACTCAGGCCCAGCAAGCCTAGAGGGCCGCTGAGGCTTGCAACGAGGCCTGGCTGAAGCTTGAACTGTAGCTTCCTGCGTAGCCTGTTCACCTGGAGGCTCTTGATCGCTGACATCCTATCAGTGTTCCCAAACTCCAAAGAGTAAGAAAATCATTAAAGGGTGTCTCCGGTGCCCCTGATAGTCTGATCCAAATCTCCTTGAGTGGTACGCCTTTCGGCTCAGGTTTATTCTATTCAACAAACTCCAGTAAACATTTATTGCCGGTAATCTTACCGAACCCAAACTTCATAAGCCGATCAAGGTCCTCCCTCCTAGGGAATTCGACCCCTGTAAACCTGGTCCTCCACGTGACAGGAGACCAGTGGAAAGAATCTGAGATGAGCCTTCTTAGCTGCTGAGAAACCTGTTCTGCTGTCAAAGTTGTGTGACTTTCACCAATCCGATCCTTGAACTCTCCAAACGGGGTACCGCTGAAACCGTGTGGGGAGACTCAAACAACATAAGTCCGTTACTACTGACACTATATATCATCACAACATGCTTAGGCACCGAGAGCAGCGGACATTCGTCCGATGGGTGTCCCGGTTTTAGATAGTTATCATACAATTGAGCAGTGTAATCAATCACAAAGTGTCCCAGTAAACCACATCTGTAGCAAACCATCTTTCTTTCTAGCGAGCCACCTTGTTAGCTCGCACAACATCTCCTTTATCGCTCCCTTTGTCGCTAGTCATATCCATGTCATCCGCCGATCCAGCAACCGGCATAGTGACCGCCACCAAAGCCTTAATAGCTGCCGCCGCTACCTCCGGCAGTGCGGAAGTATAAGCAGAGGCCAACGTGCTGGCTGTCACAGCCCTCCCAGTGACGGTCGTGGCGGTGGGTTTCGTCCAAATATGTGACGACCACCACCACCTCGACCAACGCGTGAATAGTATTGTGGTCCCGATGCACCCTCAACAAAGTTGCCAACCAGGGGAATAAATCCACGATCATGTTCATCTCTGTATTGTCGCTGATTTCCGCCATAGCCCTGATACGTCCATTTTGCATCATGCTTTTATATCGATATTTATTGCATTATGGGCTGTTATTACACGTTATGTCACAATACTTATGGCTATTCTCTCTTATTTTACAAGGTTTAACATGAAGAGGGAGAATGCCGACAGCTGGGATTCTGGGCTGGAAAAGGAGCAAATATTGGAGACCTATTCTGCATAGCTCCAAAAGTCCTGAAACTCCATGAAAAAGTCATTTTGGAATTAATAAGAATTATTGAGCGAAAGAAGTACCATAGGGGGCCCACACCCTGGCCACGAGGGTGGGGGGCGTGCCCACCCTTACAGGGCGCGCCCCCTGCCTCGTGGGCCCCCTGGTGGCCCTCCGGTGCCCATCTTCTGCTATATGAAGTCTTTTACCCTGGAAAAGTCATAAGCAAGCTTATGGGACGAAACTCCGCCGCCACGAGGCGGAACCTTGGCGGAACCAATCTAGGGCTCCGGCGGAGCTGTTCTGCCGGGGAAACTTCCCTCCGGGAGGGGGAAAACATCACCATCATCATCACCAATGATCCTCTCATCGGGAGGGGGTCAATATCCATTAACATCTTCACCAGCACCATCTCCTCTCAAACACTATTTCATCTCTTGTATCCAATCTTTGTATCCAAACCTCAGATTGGTACTTGTGGGTTGCTAGTAGTATTGATTACTCCTTGTAGTTGATGCTAGTTGGTTTATCCGGTGGAAGATCATTTGTTCAGATCCTTAATGCATATTAATACCCCTCTGATCATGAACATGAATATGCTTTGTGATTAGTTCCATTTGTTCCTGAGGACATGGGTGAAGTTTTGCTATTAGTAGTCATGTGAATTTGGTATTCGTTCGATATTTTGATGAGATGTATGTTGTCTCTCCTCTAGTGGTGTTATGTGACCGTCGACTACATGACACTTCAGCATTATTTGGGCCTAGAGGAAGGCATTGGGAAGTAATAAGTAGATGATGGGTTGCTAGAGTGACAGAAGCTTAAACCCTAGTTTATGCGTTGCTTCGTAAGGGGCTGATTTGGATCCATATGTTTCATGCTATGGTTAGGTTTACCTTAATACTTCTTTTGTAGTTGCGGATGCTTGCAATAGGGGTTAATCATAAGTGGGATGCTTTTCCAAGAAAGGGCAGCACCCAAGCACCGGTCCACCCACATATCAAATTATCAAAGTAACGAACACAGATCATATGAGCGTGATGAAAACTAGCTTGATGATAATTCTCATGTGTCCTCGGGAGCGCTTTTCTCATTATAAGAATTTGTCCAGGATTTTCCTTTGCTACAAAAAGGATTGGGCCACCTTTCTGCACCTTATTTACTTCCATTGCTTGTTACCCGTTACAAATTATCTTATCACAAAACTATTTGTTACCTACAATTTTAGTGCTTGCAGAGAATACCTTACTGAAAACCGCTTGTCATTTCCTTCTGCTGCTCATTGGGTTCGACACTCTTACTTATCGAAAGGACTATGATAGATCCCCTATACTTGTGGGTCATCAAGACTCTTTTCTGGCGCCGTTGCCGAGGAGTGAAGCGCTTTTGTTGAGTGGAACTTGGTAAGGGAACATTTATATAGTGTGCTGAAATTTACTATCACTTGTTACTATGGAAACTAATCCTTTGAGAGGCTTGTTCGGGGTATCTTCACCCCGATCAGTAGAGCAAAGAGTTGCTCCTCAACCTACTGAATCTACTGAAAATTTTTACTTTTAAATTCCTTCGGGTATGATAGAGAAACTGCTAGCTAATCCCTTTCCAGGAGATGGAACATTGCATCCCGATTTACACCTTATCTATGTGGATGAAGTTTGTGGATTATTTAAGCTTCCAGGTATACCCGATGATGTTGTTAAGAAGAAGTTTTCCCCTTTATCTTTGAAGGGAGACGCATTGACATGGTATAGGCTATGTGATGATATGGGATCTTGGGACTATAATCGATTGAAATTGGAATTTCACCAGAAGTTTTATCCTATGCATCTTGTTCATCGTGATCGTAATTATATATATAATTTTTGGCCTTGCGAAGGAGAAAGTATCGCTCAAGCTTGGGGGAGTCTTAAGTCAATGTTATATTCATGCCCCAATCATGAGCTCTCAAGAGAAATGATTATTCAGAAATTTTATGCTCGGCTTTCTCTCAATGATCGCACCATGCTCGATACTTCTTGTGCTAGTTCTTATATGATGAAGACTATTGAATTCAAGTGGGACTTATTGGAAAGAATTAAACACAACTCTGAAGATTGGGATTCCGACGATGGTAAGGAGTCAGGTATGACACTTAAGTTTGATTGTGTTAAGTCTTTTATGGATACCGATGCTTTTCGTGGATTTAGCACTAAATATGGACTTGACTCTGAGATAGTAGCTTATTTTGTGAATCATTTACTACTCACATTGATCTCCCTAAGGATAAGTGGTTTAAATATAATCCTCCCACTAAAGTAAAAGTAGTTGCACCTGTTACTGTTGAACAAAAGATTATCACTTATAATGATCCTATTGTTCCTACTACTTATGTTGAGAAACCACCTTTCCCTGTTAGGATAAAGGATCATGCTAAAGCTTCAACTGTTGTTCGTAATAGTAATACTAGAACATATACACCTCCTAAACAAATTAAAGTTGAACCTAGTATTTCTATGGTTAAAGATCTCTTGGCTGATAATATTGATGGGCATGTTATTTATTTCTGTGATGAAGCCGCTAATATTGCTAGACCCGATGCTAAGAAACATAGACCTGTTGTAGGTATGCCCGTTATTTCTATTAAAATAGGATATCATTGTTATCATGGCTTATGTGATATGGGTGCTAGTGCTAGTGCAATACCTTTTTTCCTTATATGAAAAAATTATGCATGATATTGCACCTGCTGAGTTAGAAGATATTGATGTTACAATTAAGCTTGCCAATAGAGATACTATGTCACCATTTGGGATTGTTAGAGATGTTGAAGTCTTGTGTGGGAAAGTTAAATATCCTACTGATTCTCTTGTTCTTGGTTCCCCACAAGATAGCTTTTCTCCAATTATATTTGGTAGACCCTTCTTGAATACGGTTAATGCTAAGATTGATTGTGAAAAGGATGATACAATTGGCTTGGGGGACATGAAACATGAGTTTAATTTGCTAAATTCCGTAGACAACCCCATGATAAAGAATTGCCTAGTAAGGATGAAATTATTGGTCTTGCTTCTGTTGTCGTGCCTCCTACTGATCCGTTAGAACAATATTTGCTAGACCACGAAAATAATGTGTTCATGAATGAAAGAAGGGAGATAGATGAAGTATTCTTTAAACAGGGTCCTATTCTGAAGCACAACTTACCTGTTGAAATCCTAGGGGGTCACCCTCCACCCATGGGTGATCCCGTGTTTGAGCTTAAACAGTTACCTGATACTCTTAAATATACTTATCTTGATGAAAAGAAGATATATCCTGTTATTATTAGTGCTAACCTTTCAGAGCAGGAAGAGGAAAGATTATTGAAAACTCTGAAGAAGCACCGTGCTGCTATTGTATATACTCTTGATGATCTTAAGGGCATTAGTCCCACTCTATGCCAACACAAAATAAAATTGGAAGAAGATGCCAAACCAGTTAGAGATCATCAACGACGGTTAAATCCTAAGATGAAAGAAGTGGTAAGAAAGGAAATACTAAAGCTCCTCGAGGCAGGTATAATTTATCCCGTTGCTGATAGTCAGTTGGTAAGTCCTGTCCATTATGTCCCTAAGAAGGGAGGTATTACTGTAGTTCCTAATGATAAAGATGAATTGATTCCACAAAGAATTATTACAGGTTATAGGATGGTAATTGATTTCCGCAAATTAAATAAAGCTACTAAGAAAGATCATTACCCTTTACCTTTTATTGATCAAATGCTAGAAAGGCTATCCAAGCATACACATTTCTGCTTTCTAGATGGTTATTCTGTTTTCCCTCAAATACCTGTGTCAGCGGACGATCAAGCAAAGACTACTTTTACTTGCCCTTTCAGTACTTTCGCTTATAGACGTATGCCTTTTGATTTATGTAATGCACCTGCTACCTTCCAAAGATGCATGATGGCTATATTCTTTGACTTTTGTGAAAAGATTTGTGAGGTATTCATGGATGATTTCTCCGTTTATGGATCCTCTTTTGATGATTGATTGAGCAACCTTGATCGAGTTTTGCAGAGATGCGAAGACATGATACGTGTCCAACGTATCTATAATTTTTGATTGTTCCACGGTATTATATTACCCTTTTTGGATGTTTATGGGCTTTACTTACACATTTATATCATTTTTGGGACTAACCTACTAACCGAAAGCCCAGCCCGTATTGCTATTTTTTTGCCTATTTCAGTATTTCAAAGAAAAGGAATATCAAACGGAGTCCAAATGCAATTAAACCTTCGAGAGCGTGATTTTGGGAACGAACGTGATCCAGAGGACTTGGAGTGTAAGTCAAGAAGCAGCCGAGGCGGCCACGAGGGTGGAGGGCGCGCCCACCCCTACAGGGCGCGCCCCCTATCTTGTGGGCCCCTCGAGCGGCCACCGACCTACTTCTTCCTCCTATATATACCCACGTACCCCGAGAACATCAGAACAAGCCACAAAAACCTAATTCCACCGCCGCAATCTTCTATATCCGCGAGATCCCATCTTGGAGCCTTCGTCGGCGCTCCGTCGGAGGGGGAATCGACCATGGAGGGCTTCTACATCAACACCATAGCCCCTCCGATGAGTTGTCAGTAGTTTACCACAGACCTTTGGGTCCATAGTTATTAGCTAGATGGATTCTTCTCTCTTTTTGGATCTCAATACCATGTTCTCCTCGATCTTCTTTGAGATCTATTCGATGTAACTCTTTTTGCGGTGTGTTTGTCGAGATCCGATGAATTGTGGTTTTATGATCAAGTTTATGTATGAGAAATATTTGAATCTCCTCTGAATTCTTTTATGTATGATTGAGTTATCTTTGCAAGTCTCTTCGAATTATCAGTTTGGTTTGGCCTACTAGATTGATCTTTCTTGCAATGGGAGAAGTGCTTAGCTTTGGGTTCAATCTTGCGGTGTCCTTTCCGAGTGACAGCAGGGGCATCAAGGCACGTATTGTATTGTTGCCATCAAGGATAAAAAGATGGGGTTTATATCATATTGCATGAGTTTATCCCTCTACATCATGTCATCTTTCTTAATGCGTTACTCTGTTCTTATGAACTTAATACTCTAGATGCATGCTGGATAGCGGTTGATGTGTGGAGTAATAGTAGTAGATGCAGGCAGGAGTCGGTCTACTTGTTGCGGACGTGATGCCTATATACATGATCATGCCTAGATAATCTCATAATTATTCGCTTGTCTATCAATTGCTTGACAGTAATTTGTCCACCCACCGTAATACTTATGCTATCTTGAGAGAAGCCACTAGTGAAACCTATGGCCCCCTGGTCTATCTTTTATCATATAAGCTTTCAATCTACTTTTATTTGCATCTTTACTTTTCCAATCTATATTATAAAATACCAAAAATATATTTATCTTATCATACTATCTCTATCAAATCTCACTTTCGCAAGTGGCCGTGAAGGGATTGGCAACCCCTTTATTGCGTTGGTTGCGAGTTCTTTGTTTGTTTGTGTAGGTGCGTGGGACTTTTGAGGAGCCTCCTACTGGATTGATACCTTGGTTCTCAAAAACTGAGGGAAATACTTATGCTACTATTGCTGCATCACCCTTTCCTCTTCAAGGAAAACCAACGCAAGCTCAAGACGTAGCAAGAAGGATTTCCGGCGCCGTTGCCCGGGAGGTCTTCGCTCAAGTCAAGACATACCAAGTACCCATCACAAACTCATCTCCCTTGCATTTACATCATTTGCCATTTTCCTCTCGTTTTCCTCTCCCCCACTTCACCCTTGCCATTTTATTCGCCCTCTCTTTCCCAATCTTCTCCTCTCTCTTTCGCTTGCTCCCTTCTTCTTCCTCGCTTTTGTTTGCCGATATGTCTGAAATTGGGGAAATTATTGTCGATATGGACAACAATGATAACATGGCAAATTCTGATGCTCCTGCTGAAGAACCCCCTATCTTGCATACTAAAAAGTTTCGAATCGGTAGTGGTAACATTGTTAGAAAAGGTGTTATTCAAGATTTATTTACTTGTGCCGGTGCTTTACCTTCTATGGGTGGTTCTATTCTTCATAGAACTACTAGTCTTGTGGATGCTATCACTATGTAGGTAGTTGAGCTTGAAAGACAATTTATGCATATGCATCCTTGCAAACAAAGAATTTTCCTTGGAATTTTCTAATATTGAGCATTCTTCTGTTAAACACGTTGTTACTATATTTTTGGCTAATGAGTTTAGATTTATAATAAGAGAGGCCAAAGAAATCTTTGCGCACTATAGGGTGGACGCCGGTCGTCCTCCCATAGAGGCGATCCTGTTTGATCAAGAGGAAATTAGGCGTTTTCAATCTTTGGACTATATTGCTTTCAATGAAAACCTTAGAAAAAGGGTTCCTACCAATGTCCTAGTT
This sequence comes from Triticum aestivum, assembly GCF_018294505.1. NCBI lineage: Eukaryota > Viridiplantae > Streptophyta > Magnoliopsida > Poales > Poaceae > Triticum > Triticum aestivum. The sequence continues at coordinate 3,939,909 of NC_057801.1, forward strand.
GATAGAATTTCTGAACTTAATAATGATTTTGCTCTTCGAAACAATGAGCTAGGATACTCTCTTGAGTATAGGCTCACGAAATTCTGCCAAGAGAATGCTTATAATGATGAATTAGTTGTGCATTATGAAGGGCCGAAGGAGGAACCCATTCCTCCTATGGTTGATCTTGGGGACTTTTGTCCCATTGAATTTAGCCCTTTTGATTACTTTTGCTTGCCTCAAAGAAAACTTGCTGCTGAACGTAGAGAATATGAGATGAGTTTTCAAGATCTATCTTATTATTATGGCACTACTTAGATCTACCCTCGCTTTTATGCCTAGCTAGGGGCATTAAACGATAGCGCTAGCTGGGAGGCAACCCAATTTTATTTGTGTTTTTTTGTTTTTGTTCCTGTATAGTAATAAATTTTGCATCTACCTTCTGTTTAGATGTTTTCTTATGTTTTAATTAGTGTTTGTGCCAAGTAGAACCTATAGGATAACCTATCCTAATAGTTAATTAGATTCTGCTGAAAAACAGAAACTTTGCACGCACGAAATTAGTTTTGTTAAATCACAGAAACGTGCTTTGTTGTTGATTCTTTTTGCTGTAAATCAATAGACAAAATGTCCAGGACTTCCTATTTTGGTAGGATTTTTAGAGTTCCAGAAGTATTCGTGGGTTACAGATTGCTACAGACTGTTCTGTTTTTGACAGATTCTGTTTTTCGTGTGTTGTTTGCTTATTTTGATGCATCTATGGCTAGTATTAAGTGGTATGAACCATAGAGAACTTGAAATACACTAGGTTTAACACCAATATAAATAAATAATGAGTTCATTACAGTACCTTATGTGGTGGTTTTGCTTTCTTTCACTAACGGAGCTTATGAGATTTCCTATTGAGTTTTGTGTTGTGAAGTTTTCAAGTTTTGGGTAAGGATTTGATGGATTATGGAATAAGGAGTGTCAAGAGCCTAAGCTTGGAGATGCCCATGGCACCCCAAGATATTCAACAATATCCAAAAGCCTAAGCTTGGGGATGCCCCTGGAAGGCATCCCCTCTTTCGTCTTCGTTCATCGGTAACTTTACTTGGAACTATATTTTTATTCGCCACATGATATGTGTTTTGCTTGGAGCGTCGTGTGTGATGTTAGTTTTTGCTTTTTAGTTTACCAAAATCATCCTTGATGTACACACCTTTTGGTAGAAGCCCACTTCATTAGAATTTATTAGAATACGCTATGTGTTCCACTTATATCTTTTGAGCTAGATAGTTTTTTCTCTAGTGCTTCACTTATATCTTTTAGAGCACGGCGGTGGCTTAATTTTAAGAAATTGTTGATCTCTCTCGCTTCACTTATATTATTTTGAGAGTCTCTTAAAACAGCATGGTATTTGCTATGGTTATAAAATTGGTCCTAGAATGGTAGGCATCCAAATTGGGTATAATAAAAACTATCATAGAAAGTGAATTGGATGCTATGATCAATTTGATACTTGATAATTGTTTTGAGATATGGAGGTAGTGATATTAAAGTCATGCTAGTTGGGTGATTATGAATTTAAAGAATGCTTGTGTTGAAGTTTGTGATTCCCGTAGCATGCACGTATGGTGAACCGCTTTGTGATGAAGTTGGAGCATAATTTTATTTATTGATTGTCTTCCTTATGAGTGGCAGTCGGGGACGAGCGATGGTCTTTTCCTACCAATCTATCCCCCTAGGAGCATGCGCGTAATACTTTGTTTTTAATGACTTGTAGATTTTTACAATAAGTATATGAGTTCTTTTGACTAATGTTGAGTCCATGGACTATACACACTCTCACCCTTCCACCATTGCTAGCATCTCTTGTGCCGCGCAACTTCCGCCGGTACCATACACCCACCATATACCTTCCTCAAAACAGCCACCATACCTACCTATTATGGCATTTCCATAGCCATTCCGAGATATATTGCCATACAACTTTTTGCAGTTCCGTTTATATGACACGCGTCATCATTGTCATATTGCTCTCTGCATGATCATGTAGTTGACATCGTATTTGTGGCAAGGCCACCTTCATAATTTTCATACATGTCGCTCTTGATTCATTGCATATCCCGGTACACCGGCGGAGGCATTCATATAGAGTCATATCTTGTTCTAAGTATTGAGTTGTAATCTTGAGTTGTAAGTAAATAAAAGTGTGATGATCTTCATTATTAGAGCATTGTCCCAGTGAGGAAAGGATGATGGAGACTATGATTCCCCCACAAGTCGGGATGAGACTTCGGACTTTACAAAAGAAAAAAAAGAGAAAGGCCAAAAAAAAGAAAGGCCCAAAAAAGAAAAAAAAGAAAAAAAATGAGAGAAAAAGAGAGAAGGGACAATGCTACTATCCTTTTACCACACTTGTGCTTCAAAGTAGCACCATGATCTTCATGATAGAGAGTCTCCTATGTTGTCACTTTCATATACTAGTGGGAATTTTTCATTATAGAACTTGGCTTGTATATTCCAATGATGGGCTTCCTCAAAATGCCCTAGGTCTTCGTGAGCAAGCGAGTTGGATGCACACCCACTTAGTTTCTTTTGTTGAGCTTTCATACATTTATAGCTCTAGTGCATCCGTTGCATGGCAATCCCTACTCACTCACATTGATATCTATTAATGGGCATCTCCATAGCCCATTGATACACCTAGTTGATGTGGGACTATCTTCTCCTTTTTTTGTCTTCTCCACAACCACCATTCTATTCCACATATAGTGTTATGTCCATGGCTCACGCTCATGTATTGTGTGAAAATTGAAAAAGTTTGAAATTTCTAAAGTATGAAACAGTTGCTTGGCTTGTCATCAGGGTTGTGCATGATTAAATACTTTGTGTGATGAAGATAGAGCAACAGCCAGACTATATGATTTTGTAGGGATAACTTTCTTTAGCCATGTTATTTTGAGAAGACATGATTGCTTTGATTAGTATGCTTGAAGTATTACTATTTCTTATGTCAATACGAACGTTTATTTTGAATCATTTGGATCTGAACATTCATGCCACAGTAAAGAAAATTACATTGAGAATTATGCTAGGTAGCATTCCACATCAAAAATTCTGTTTTTATCATTTACCTACTCGAGGACGAGCAGGAATTAAGCTTGGGGATGCTTGATACGTCTCCAACGTATCTATATTTCTTTATTGTTCCATGCTATTATATTACCCTTTTTGGATGTTTTTGGGCTTTACTTTACACACTTATATCATTATTGGGACTAACCTACTAACCGGAGGCCCAGCTCGTATTTCTGTTTTTTTGCCTATTTCAGTATTTCGAAGAAAAGGAATATCAAACGGAGTCCAAATGCAGTGAAAGCTTTGGGAGCATGATTTCTGGAATGAACGTGATCCAGAGGACTTGGAGTGCAAGTCAAGAAGCAGCCGAGACGGCCACGAGGGTAGAGGGCGCGCCCACCCCTACAGGGCGCGCCCCCTATCTCGTGAGCCCCTCGGGCGGCCACCGACCTACTTCTTCCTCCTATATATACCCACGTACCCCGAGAACATCAGAACAAGCCACAAAAACCTAATTCCACCGCCGCAACCTTCTGTATCCGTGAGATCCCATCTTGGAGCCTTTGCCGGCGCTCCGCCGGAGGGGGAATCGACCACGGAGGGCTTCTACATCAACACCATAGCCCCTCCGATGAGTTGTGAGTAGTTTACCACAGACCTTTGGGTCCATAGTTATTAGCTAGATGGATTCTTCTCTCTTTTTGGATCTCAATACCATGTTCTCCTCGATCTTCTTGGAGATCTATTCGATGTAACTCTTTTTGCGGTGTGTTTGTCGAGATTCGAGGAATTGTGGGTTTATGATCAAGTTTATCTATGAGAAATATTTGAATCTCCTCTGAATTCTTTTATGTATGATTGAGTTATCTTTGCAAGTCTCTTCGAATTATCAGTTTGGTTTGGCCTACTAGATTGATCTTTCTTGCAATGGGAGAAGTGCTTAGCTTTGAGTTGAATCTTGCGGTGTCCTTTCCGAGTGACAGCAGGGGCAGCAAGGCACGTATTGTATTGTTTCCATCGAGGATAAAAAGATGGGGTTTATATCATATTGCATGAGTTTATCCCTCTACATCATGTCATCTTTCTTAATGTGTTACTCTGTTCTTATGAACTTAATACTCTAGATGCCTGCTGGATAGCGGTCGATGTGTGGAGTAATAGTAGTAGATGCAGGCAGGAGTCGGTCTACTTATTGCGGACGTGATGCCTATATACATGATCATGCCTAGATAATCTCATAATTATTTGCTTTTCTATCAATTGCTCGACAGTAATTTGTTCACCCACCGTAATACTTATGCTATCTTGAGAGAAGCCACTAGTGAAACCTATGGCCCCCTGGTCTATCTTTTATCATATAAGCTTTCAATCTACTTGTATTTGCATCTTTACTTTTCCAATCTATATTATAAAATACCAAAAATATATTTATATTATCATACTATCTCTATCAAATCTCACTTTTGCAAGTGGTTGTGAAGGGATTGACTACCCCTTTATTGCGTTGGTTGCGAGTTCTTTGTTTGTTTGTGTAGGTGCGTGGGACTTTTGAGGAGCCTCCTACTGGATTGATACCTTGGATCTCAAAAACTGAGGGAAATACTTATGCTACTATTGCTGCATCACCCTTTCCTCTTCAAGGAAAACCAACGCAATCTCAAGACGTAGCAAGAAGGATTTCTGGCGCCGTTGCCGGGGATGTCTTCGCTCAAGTCAAGACATACCAAGTACCCATCACAAACTCATCTCCCTTGAATTTACATCATTTTCCATTTTCCTCTCGTTTTCCTCTCCCCCACTTCACCCTTGCCGTTTTATTCGCCCTCTCTTTCCCAATCTTCTCCTCTCTCTTTCGCTTGCTCCCTTCTTCTTCCTCGCTTTTGTTTGCCGTTATGTCTGAAATTGGGGAAATTATTGTCGATATGGACAACAATGATAACATGGCAAATTCTGATGCTCCTGCTGAAGAACCCCCTATCTTGCATACTAAAAAGTTTCGAATCGGTAGTGGTAACATTGTTGGAAAAGGTGTTATTCAAGATTTCTTTTACTTGTGCTGGTGCTTTACCTTCTATGGGTGGTTCTATTCTTCATAGAACTAGTAGTCTTGTGGATGCTATCGCTATGTAGGTAGTTGAGCTTGAAAGACAATTTATGCATATGCATCCTTGCAAACAAAGAATTTTCCTGGAATTTTCTAATATTGAGCATTCTTCTGCTAACACGCTGTTACTATCTTTTTGGCTAATGAGTTTAAATTTATAATAAGAGAGGCCAAAGAAATCTTTGCGCACTATAGGGTGGACGTCGGTCGTCCTCCCATAGAGGCGATCCTCTTTGATCAAGAGGAAATTAGGCGTTTTCAATCTTTGGACTATGTTGCTTTCAATGAAAACCTTAGAAAAAGGGTTCCTACCAACGTCCTAGTCTATAGAATTTCTGAACTTAATAATGATTTTGCTCTTCGAAACAATGAGCTAGGATACTCTCTTGAGTATAGGCTCACGAAATTCTGCCAAAAGAATGCTTATAATGATGAATTAGTTGATCTTGGGGACTTTTGTCCCATTCAATTTAGCCCTTTTGATTACTTATGCTTGCCTCAAAGAAAACTTGCTGCTGAACGTAGAGAATATGAGATGAGTTTTCAAGATCTATCTTATTATTATGGCGCTACTTTGATCTACCCTCGCTTTTATGCCTAGCTAGGGGCATTAAACGATAGCGCTAGTTGGGAGACAACCCAATTTTATTTTATTTTTGTTTTTGTTCCTGTATAGTAATAAATTTTGCATCTACCTTCTGTTTAGATGTTTTTTCATGTTTTAATTAGTGTTTGTGCCAAGTAGAACCTATAGGATAACCTATGGTAATAGTTAATTTGATTCTGCTGAAAAACAGAAACTTTGCACGCACGAAATTAGTTTTGTTAAATCACAGAAACGTGCTTTCACATTGGTTCTTTTGCTGTAAATCAATAGATAAATTTTCCAGTACTTCCTATTTTGGTAGGATTTTTAGAGTTCCGGAAGTATTCGTGGGTTACAGATTGGTACAGACTATTCTGTTTTTGACAGATTCTGTTTTTCGTGTGTTGTTTGCTTATTTTGATGCATCTATGGCTAGTATTAAGTGGTATGAACCATAGAGAACTTAAATACACTAGGTTTAACACCAATATAAATAAAGAATGAGTTCATTACAGTACCTTATGTGGTGGTTTTGCTTTCTTTCACTAACGGAGCTTATGAGATTTCCTATTGAGTTTTGTGTTGTGAAGTTTTCAAGTTTTGGGTAAAGATTTGATGGATTATGGAATAAGGAGTGTCAAGAGCCTAAGCTTGGGGATGCCCATGGCACCCCAAGATATTCAACAATAGCCAAAAGCCTAAGCTTCGGGATGCCCCGGGAAGGCATCCCCTCTTTCGTCTTCGTTCATCGGTAACTTTACTTGGAGCTATATTTTTATTCGCCACATGATATGTGTTTTGCTTGGAGCATCGTGTGTGATGTTAGTTTTTGCTTTTTAGTTTACCACAATCATCCTTGCTGTACACACCTTTTGGGAGAAGCCCACTTCATTAGAATTTATTAGAATACGCTATGTGTTTCACTTATATCTTTTGAGCTCGATAGTTTTTTCTCTAGTGCTTCACTTATATCTTTTAGAGCACGGCGGTGACTTAATTTTAAGAAATTTTGATCTCTCTTGCTTCACTTATATTATTTTGAGAGTCTCTTAAAACAGAATGGTATTTGCTATGGTTATAAAATTGGTCCTAGAATGGTAGGCATCCAAATTGGGTATAATAAAAACTATCATAGAAAGTGAATTGGATGCTATGATCAATTTGATACTTGATAATTGTTTTGAGATATGGAGGTAGTGATATTAAAGTCATGCTAGTTGGGTGATTATGAATTTAAAGAATGCTTGTGTTGAAGTTTGTGATTCCCGTAGCATGCACGTATGGTGAACCGCTTTGTGATGAAGTTGGAGCATAATTTTATTTATTGATTGTCTTCCTTATGAGTGGCAGTCGGGGACGAGCGATGGTCTTTTCCTACCAATCTATCCCCCTAGGAGCATGCGCGTAATACTTTGTTTTTAATGACTTGTACATTTTTTCAATAAGTATATGAGCTCTTTTGACTAATGTTGAGTCCATGGATTATACGCACTCTCACCCTTCCACCATTGCTAGTCTCTCTTGTGCCGCGCCACTTTCGCCGGTACCATACACCCACCATATACCTTCCTCAAAACAGCCACCATACCTACCTATTATGGCATTTCCATAGCCATCCCAAGATATATTGCCATGCAACTTTTTGCCGTTCGGTTTATATGACACGCATCATCATTGTCATATTGCTCTTTGCATGATCATGTAGTTGACATCGTATTTGTGGCAAGGCCACCTTCATAATTTGCATACATGTCGCTCTTGATTCATTGCATATCCTGGTACACCGCCGGAGGCATTCATATAGAGTCATATCTTGTTCTAAGTATTGAGTTGTAAGCTTGAGTTGTAAGTAAATAAAAGTGTGATGATCTTCATTATTAGAGCATTGTCCCAGTGAGGAAAGGATGATGGAGACTATGATTCCCCCACAAGTCGGGATGAGACTTCGGACTTTACAAAAGAAAAAAAAAAGAGAAAGGCCAAAAAAAAGAAAGGCCCAAAAAATAAAAAAAAAATAAAAAAATGAGAGAAAAAGAGAGAAGGGACAATGCTACTATCCTTTTACCACACTTGTGCTTCAAAGTAGCACCATGATCTTCATGATAGAGAGTCTCCTATGTTGTCACTTTCATATACTAGTGGGAATTTTTCATTATAGAACTTGGCTTGTATATTCCAATGATGGGCTTCCTCAAAATGCCCTAGGTCTTCGTGAGCAAGCGAGTTGGATGCACACCCACTTAGTTTCTTTTGTTGAGCTTTCATACATTTATAGCTCTAGTGCATCCGTTGCATGGCAATCCCTACTCACTCACATTGATATCTATTAATGGGCATCTCCATAGCCCGTTGATACGCCTAGTTGATGTGGGACTATCTTCTCCTTTTTTTTGTCTTCTCCACAACCATCATTCTATTCCACATATAATGCTATGTCCATGGCTCATGCTCATGTATTGCGTGAAAATTGAAAAAGTTTGAGATTTCTAAAGTATGAAACAGTTGCTTGGCTTGTCATCAGGGTTGTGCATGATTAAATACTTTGTGTGATGAAGATAGAGCAACAGCCAGACTATATGATTTTGTAGGGATAACTTTCTTTAGCCATGTTATTTTGAGAAGACATGATTGCTTTGATTAGTATGCTTGAAGTATTACTATTTCTTATATCAGTATGAACTTTTATTTTGAATCATTTGGATCTGAACATTCATGCCACAGTAAAGAAAATTACATTGAGAATTATGCTAGGTAGCATTCCACATCAAAAATTCTGTTTTTATCATTTACCTACTCGAGGACGAGCATGAGTTAAGCTTGGGGATGCTTGATACGTCTCCAACGTATCTATAATTTTTGACTGTTCCATGCTATTATGTTACCCTTTTTGGATGTTTATGGGCTTTACTTTACACATTTATATCATTTTTGGGACTAACCTACTAACCGGAGGCCCATCCCGTATTGCTGTTATTTTTTTGCCTATTTCAGTATTTTGAAGAAAAGGAATATCAAACGGAGTCCAAATGCAGTGAAACCTTTGGGAGCATGATTTTTGGAATGAACGTGTTCCAGAGGACTTGGAGTGCAAGTCAAGAAGCAGCCGAGACGGCCACGAGGGTGGAGGGCACGCCCACCCCTACAGGGCACGCCCCCTATCTCGTGGGCCCCTCGGGCGGCCACCGACCTACTTCTTCCTCCTATATATACCCACGTACCCCGAGAACATCAGAACAAGCCACGAAAACCTAATTCCACCACCGCAACCTTATGTATCCGCGAGATCCCATCTTGGAGCCTTCGCCGGCGCTCCGCCGGAGGGGGAATTAACCACGGAGGGCTTCTACATCAACACCATTGCCCCTCCGTTGAGTTGTGAGTAGTTTACCACAGACCTTCGGGTCCATAGTTATTAGCTAGATGGCTTCTTCTCTCTTTTTGGATCTCAATACCATGTTCTCCTCGATCTTCTTGGAGATCTATTTGATGTAACTCTTTTTGCAGTGTGTTTGTCGAGATCCGATGAATTTTGGGTTTATGATCAAGTTTATCTATGAGAAATATTTGAATCTCCTCTGAATTCTTTTATGTATGATTGAGTTATCTTTGCAAGTCTCTTCGAATTATCAGTTTGGTTTGGCCTACTAGATTGATCTTTCTTGCAATGGGAGAAGTGCTTAGCTTTGGGTTCAATCTTGCGGTGTCCTTTCCCAGTGACAGCAGGGGCAGCAAGGCACGTATTGTATTGCTTCCATCGAGGATAAAAAGATGGGGTTTATATCATATTGCATGTGTTTATCCCTCTACATCATGTCATCTTTCTTAATGCGTTACTCTTTTCTTATGAACTTAATACTCTAGATGCATGCTGGATAGCGGTCGATGTGTGGAGTAATAGTAGTAGATGCATGTAGGAGTCGGTCTACTTGTTGCGGACGTGATGCCTATATACATGATCATGCCTAGATAATATCATAATTATTGGCTTTTCTATCAATTGCTCGACAGTAATTTGTTCACCCACCGTAATACTAATGCTATCTTGAGAGAAGCCACTAGTGAAACCTATGGCCCCCGGGTCTATCTTTTATCATATAAGCTTTCAATCTACTTTTATTTGCATCTTTACTTTTCCAATCTATATTATAAAATACCAAAAAAATATTTATATCATCATATTATCTCTATCAGATCTCACTTTTGCAAGTGGCCGTGAAGGGATTGACAACCCCTTTATTGTGTTGGTTGCGAGTTCTTTGTTTGTTTGTGTAGGTGCATGGGAATTTTGAGGAGCCTCCTACTGGATTGATACCTTGGTTCTCAAAAACTGAGGGAAATACTTATGCTACTATTGCTGCATCACCCTTTCCTCTTCAAGGAAAACCAGCGCAAACTAAAGACGTAGCAAGACACTAGTCTCGTCTTGAATTGGGAAAAGTGCCACTTTATGGTTTATCAAGGCATTGTCTTGGGGCATAAAATTTCCGAAAGAGGTATTGAAGTTGATAAAGCTAAAGTTGATGCTATTGAAAAGATGCCATGTCCCAAGGATATTAAAGGTATAAGAAGTTTCCTTGGTCATGCCGGTTTTTATAGGAGGTTCATTAAGGACTTTTATAAAATCTATAGGCCTCTGACTAATTTACTTCAAAAAGATATTCCTTTTGTCTTCGATGATGATTGTGTAGAAGCATTTGAAATACTTAAGAAAGCTTTGATTTCTGCACCTATTGTTCAGCCACCTGATTGGAACTTACCCTTTGAAAATATGTGTGGTGCTAGCGATTATGCTGTAGGTGTTGTTCTAGGACAAAGAGTTGATAAGAAACTAAATGTTATTCAATATGCTAGTAAAACTCTAGACACTTCCCAGAGAAACTATGCTACTACTGAAAAAGAATTCTTAGCAGTTGTATTTGCTTGTGATAAGTTCAGAACTTATATTATTGATTCTGAAGTAACTATTCACACTGATCATGCTGCTATTAAATATCTCATGGAAAAGAAAGATGCTAAACCTAGACTTATTAGATGGGTTCTCTTGCTCCAAGAATTTGATTTGCATATTATTGATAGAAAGGGAGTTGAGAACCCCGTTGCAGAAACTTGTCTAGGTTAGAGAATGTTCTTGATGACCCACTACCTATTGATGATAGCTTTCCTGATGAACAATTAGCGGTCATTAATGCTTCTCGTACTGCTCTATGGTATGCTGATTATGCTAATTACATTGTCGCTAAATTCATACCACCTAGTTTCACATACCAGCAAAAGAAAAAGTTCTTTTATGATTTAAGACATTACTTCTGGGATGACCCACACCTTTATAAAGAAGGAGTAGATGGTGTTATTAGACGTTGTGTAGCTGAGCATGAACAGGAACAGATCCTACGCAAGTGTCACTCCGAGGCATATGGAGGACACGCAAGATTTCCTCCATATCACATCACAAATTTCCTACGCACATGCAAGATCATGGTGATGGCATAGCAATGAGAGGGGAGAGTGTTGTCTACGTACCCTCGTAGACCGTTAAGCGGAAACGTTATGACAACGCGGTTGATGTAGTCGTACGTCTTCACGAATCGACCGATCCAAGCACCGAACGTACGGCACCTCCGTGTTCAGCACACGTCCAGCTCGATGACGTCCCCCGGGCTCCAATCCAGTGAAGCGTCGGGGATGAATTCCGTCAGCACGACGGCATGGTGACGATGATGATGTTCTACCGGCGCAGGGCTTCGCCTAAACTCCGCGGCGATATGACCGAGTGGAATATGGTGGAGGGGGGCACCGCACACGGCTAAGGAATGATCTGTAGATCAACTTATGTCTATGGGGTGCCCCCCGCCCCCGTATATAAAGGGGGAGAGGAGGAGGGGGCCGGCCTAAGGGGAGGCGCTCCCTAGGAGGGGGAAACCTACTCCAAGTAGGTTTGCCCCCTCCCTTTCCTATTCCAAGAAGGAGGGGGAAGGAAGGAGTGGGAGAGGGGGAAGGCAAGGGGGGCGCCGCCCCCCCTTCCTTGTCCTATTCGGACTCAAGGGGAGGGGGCGCGCCTCTTGCCCTGGCCGGCCCCTCTCTCTTTCCACTAGGGCCCAACAAGGCCCATTACTTCCCAGGGGGTTCTGGTAACCCTCCGGTACTCCGGTTTTTCTCCGAAAACACCCGGAACACTTCAGGTGTCCGAATATATTCATCCAATATATCAATCTTTATGTCTCGACCATTTCGAGACTCCTCGTCATGTCCGTGATCACATCCAGGACTCCGAACAAACTTCGGTACATCAAAACTTATAAACTCATAATAAAACTGTCATCGTAACGTTAAGCGTGCGGACCCTACGGGTTCGAGAACTATGTAGACATGACCTAGAACTATTCTCGGTCAATAAACAATAGCGGAACCTGGATGTTCATATTGGTTCCCACATATTCTACGAAGATCTTTATCGGTCAAACCGCATAACAACATACGTTGTTCCCTTTGTCATCGGTATGTTACTTGCCCGAGATTCGATCGTCGGTATCCAATACCTAGTTCAATCTCGTTACCGGCAAGTCTCTTTACTCGTTCTGTAATACATCATCTCATAACTAACTCATTAGTTACAATGCTTGCAAGGCTTAGGTGATGAGTATTACCGAGAGGGCCCAGAGATACCTCTCCAACAATCGGAGTGACAAAACCTAATCTCGAATTATGCCAACTCGACATGTACCTTTGGAGACACCTGTAGAGCACCTTTATAATCACCCAGTTATGTTTTGACGTTTGGTAGCACACAAAGTGTTCCTCTGGTAAACAGGAGTTGCATAATCTCATAGTTGAAGGAACTTTGTATAAGTCATGAAGAAAGCAATAGCAACATACTAAACGATCAAGTGCTAAGCTAACGGAATGGGTCAAGTCAATCACATCATTCTCCTAATGATGTGATCCCATTAATCAAATGACAACACATGCCTATGGTTAGGAAACATAACCATCTTTGATCAATGAGCTAGTTCAAGTAGAGGCATACTAGTGACACAATGTTTGTCTATGTATTCACACATGTATCATGTTTCCGGTTAATACAATTCTAGCATAAATAATAAACATTTATCATGATATGAGGAAATAAATAATAACTTTATTATTGCCTCTAGGGCATATTTCCTTCAGTCTCCCACTTGCACTAGAGTCAATAATCTAGATTACATAGTAATGATTCTAACACCCATGGAGTCTTGGTGCTGATCATGTTTTGCTCGTGAGAGAGGCTTAGTCAACGGGTCAGCAACATTAAGATCCGTATGTATCTTGCAAATCTCTATGTCTCCCACTTGGACTTGGTCCCGAATGGAATTGAAGCGTCTCTTGATGTGCTTGGTCCTCTTGTGAAATCTGGATTCCTTTGCCAAGGCAATTGCACCAGTATTGTCACAGAAGATCTTCATTGGTCCCGATGCACTAGGTATAACACCTAGATCGGAAATGAAATCCTTCATCCAGACTCCTTCATTTGCTGCTTCCGAAGCAGCTATGTACTCCGCTTCACATGTAGATCCCGCCACGATGCTTTGTTTAGAACTGCACCAACTTACAGCTCCACCGTTTAATAAAAATACGTATCCGGTTTGCAATTTAGAATCGTCTGGATCAGTGTCAAAGCTTGCATCGACGTAACCATTTACGACTAGCTCTTTGTCACCTCCATATACGAGAAACATATCCTTAGTCCTTTTCAGGTATTTCAGGATGTTCTTGATCGCTGTCCAGTGACCCACTCCTGGATTACTTTGGTACCTCCCTGCCAAATAATAGCAAGGCACACATCAGGTCTGGTACACAGCATTGCATACATGATAGAGCCTATGGCTGAAGCATAAGGAACTCCTTTCATTTTCTCTCTATCTTCTGCAGTGGTCGGGCATTGAGTCTGACTCAACTTTATACCTTGTAATACAGGCAAGAACCCTTTCTTCGCCTGATCCATATTAAACCTTTTCAATACTTTATCAAGGTACGTGCTTTGTGAAAGTCCAATCAAGCATCTTGATCTATCTCTATAGATCTTAATGCCCAATATGTAAGCAGCTTCACCAAGGTCTTTCATTGAAAAACTTTTATTCAAGTATCCTTTTATGCTATCCAGAAATTCTATATCATTTCCAATCAACAATATGTCATCCACATATAATATTAGAAATGCTACAGAGCTCCCACTCACTTTCTTGTAAATACAGGCTTCTCCAAAAGTCTGTATAAAACCATATGCTTTGATCACACTATCAAAGCGTTTATTCCAACTCCGAGAGGCTTGCACCAGACCATAGATTGATCGCTAGAGCTTGCACACTTTGTTAGCTCCTTTAGGATCGACAAAACCTTCTGGTTGCATCATATACAACTCTTCTTCCAGAAATCCATTCAGGAATGCAGTTTTGACATCCATCTGCCAAATTTCATAATCATAAAATGCGGCAATCGCTAACATGATTCGGACAGACTTAAGCATCGCTACGGGTGAGAAAGTCTCATCGTAGTCAACCCCTTGAACTTGTCGAAAACCTTTCGCAACAAGTCGAGCTTTATAGACAGTTACATTACCGTCAGTGTTAGTCTTCTTCTTAAAGATCCATTTATTCTCAATGGCTTGCCGATCATCGGGCAAGTCAACCAAAGTCCATACTTTGTTCTCATACATGGATCCCATCTCAGATTTCATGGCCTCTAGCCATTTGGTGGAATCTAGGCTCATCATTGCTTCCTCATAGTTCGTAGGTTCATCATGGTCAAGTAACATGACTTCCAGAACAGGATTACCGTACCACTCTGGTGCGGATCTTACTCTGGAAGACCTACGAGGCTCAGTAGACACTTGATCTGAAGTTTCATGATCAATATCATTAGCTTCCTCACTAATTGGTGTATTTGTCACAGGAACTGATTTCTGTGATGAACTACTTTCCAATAAGGGAGCAGGTACAGTTACCTCATCAAGTTCTACTTTCCTCCCGCTCACTTCTTTCGAGAGAAAGTCCTTCTCTAGAAAGGATCCATTCTTAGCAATGAATGTCTTGCCTTCGGATCTGTGATAGAAGGTGTACCCAACAGTCTCTTTTGGGTATCCTATGAAGACACATTTTTCCGATTTGGGTTCGAGCTTATCTGGTTGAAGTTTCTTCACATAAGCATCGCAGCCCCAAACTTTAAGAAACAACAACTTTGGTTTCTTGCCAAACCACAGTTCATAAGGTGTCATCTCAACGGATTTAGATGGTGCCCTATTTAATGTGAATGCAGCCGTCTCTAAAGCATAACCCCAAAACGATAGCGGTAAATCAGTAAGAGACATCATAGATCGCACCATATCTAGTAAAGTACGATTACAACGTTCGGACACACCAGTTCTTTGTGGTGTTCCAGGTGGCGTGAGTTGCGAAACTATTCCGCATTGTTTCAAATGTAAACCAAACTCGTAACTCAAATATTCTCCTCCACGATCAGATCGTAGAAACTTTATTTTCTTGTTACGATGATTTTCCACTTCACTCTGAAATTCTTTGAACTTTTCAAATGTTTCAGACTTATGCTTCATTAAGTAGATATATCCATATCTGCTTAAATCATCTGTGAAGGTGAGAAAATAACGATATCCGCCACGAGCTTCAACATTCATCGGACCACATACATCTGTATGTATGATTTCCAACAAATTTGTTGCTCTCTCCATAGTACCGGAGAAAATGGTGTTTTAGCCATCTTGCCCATGAGGCACGGTTCGCAAGTACCAAGTGATTCATAATCAAGTGATTCCAAAAGTCCATCAGTATGGAGTTTCTTCATGCGCTTTACACCGATATGACCTAAACGGCAGTGCCACAAATAAGTTGCACTATCATTATCAACTCTGCATCTTTTGGCTTCAACATTATGAATATGTGTATCACTACTATCGAGATTCAATAAAAATAGACCACTCTTCAAGGGTGCATGACCATAAAAGATATTACTCATGTAAATAGAACAACCATTATTCTCTGATTTAAATGAATAACCGTCTCGCATCAAACAAGATCCAGATATAATGTTCATGCTCAACGCTGGCACCAAATAACAATTATTTAGGTCTAAAACTAATCCCGAAGGTAGATGTAGAGGTAGCGTGCCGACCGCGATCACATCGACTTTGGAACCGTTTCCCACGCGCACCGTCACCTCGTCCTTGGCCAGTGCTCGCTTATTTCGTAGTCCCTGTTTCGAGTTGCAAATATTAGCAACAGAACCAGTATCAAATACCCAAGTGCTACTACGAGCTCTAGTTAGGTACACATCAATAACATGTATATCACATATATGTTTGTTCACTTTGCCATCCTTCTTATCCGCCAAATACTTGGGGCAGTTCCGCTTCCAGTGACCAGTCTGCTTGCAGTAGAAGCACTCAGTTTCAGGCTTAGGTCCAGACTTGGGTTTCTTCTCTTGAGCAGCAACTTGTTTGCTGTTCTTCTTGAAGTTCCCCTTCTTCTTCCCTTTGCCCTTTTTCTTGAAACTAGTGGTCTTGTTGACCATCAACACTTGATGCTCCTTCTTGATTTCT
Organism: Triticum aestivum; assembly: GCF_018294505.1. Taxonomy (NCBI): domain Eukaryota; kingdom Viridiplantae; phylum Streptophyta; class Magnoliopsida; order Poales; family Poaceae; genus Triticum; species Triticum aestivum. Next base: position 3,956,229 of record NC_057801.1, read on the forward strand.
ACCTCTGCAGCATTTAGCATTGCGAAGAGCTCGGGAATAGTCTTGTTCATCCCTTGCATATTATAGTTCATCATAAAGCTCTTGTAGCTTGGTGGCAGTGATTGGAGAATTCTGTCAATGACGCTATCATCCGGAAGATTAACTCCCAGTTGAATCAAGTGATTATTATACCCAGACATTTTGAGTATATGCTCACTGACAGAACTATTCTCCTCCATCTTGCAGCTGTAGAACTTATTGGAGACTTCATATCTCTCAATCCGGGCATTTGCTTGAAATATTAACTTCAACTCCTGGAACATCTCATATGCTCCATGACGTTCAAAACGTCGTTGAAGACCCGGTTCTAAGCCGTAAAGCATGACACACTGAACTATAGAGTAGTCATCAGCTTTGCTCTACCAGACGTTCATAACATCTGGTGTTGCTCCTGCAGCAGGCCTGGCACCCAGCGGTGCTTCCAGGACGTAATTCTTCTGTGCAGCAATGAGGATAATCCTCAAGTTACGGACCCAGTCCGTGTAATTGCTACCCATCTTTCAACTTTGCTTTCTCAAGGAACGCATTAAAATTCAACGGAACAACAGCACGAGCCATCTATCTACAACAAACATAGACAAGCAAAATACTATCAGGTACTAAGTTCATGATAAATTTAAGTTCAATTTAATCATATTACTTAAGAAGTCCCACTTAGACAGACATCTCTCTAGCCATCTAAGTGATCACGTGATCCAAATCAACTAAACCATAACCGATCATCACGTGAGATGGAGTAGTTTTCAATGGTGAACATCTTTATGTTGATCATATCTACTATATGATTCTCGCTCGACCTTTCGGTCTCCGTGTTCCGAGGCCATATCTGCATATGCTAGGCTCGTCAAGTCTAACCTCAGTATTCTGCGTGTGCAAAACTGGCTTGCACCCGTTGTAGATGGACGTAGAGCTTATCACACCCGATCATCACGTGGTGTCTGGGCACGACGAACTTTGGCAACGGTGCATACTCAGGGAGAACACTTCTTGATAATTTTTAGTGAGAGATCATCTTAAAATGCTACTGTCAATCAAAGCAAGATAAGATGCATAAAGGATAAACATCACATGCAATCAATATAAGTGATATGATATGGCCATCATCATCTTGTGCTTGTGATCTCCATCTCCGAAGCACCATCGTGATCACCATCGTCATCGGCACGACACCTTGATCTCCATCGTAGCATCGTTGTCATTTACGCCATCTATTGCTTCTACGACTATCGCTGCCGCTTAGTGATAAAGTAAAGCAATTACAGGGCGTTTGCATTTCATACAATAAAGCGACAACCATATGGCTCCTGCCAGTTGCCGATAAGTTCGGTTACAAAACATGATCATCTCATACAATAAAATATAGCATCACGTCTTGGCCATATCACATCACAACATGCCCTGCAAAAACAAGTTAGACATCCTCTACTTTGTTGTTGCAAAATATAGCAAGAACCAATCTCACCTACGCATCAAAACCACAGCGATAGTTTGTCAAGTTGATGTTGTTTTAACCTTCGCAAGGACCGGGCGTAGCCACACTCGGTTCAACTAAAGTAGGAAAAACTGACACCCGCTAGTCACCTGTGTGCAAAGCACGGCAGTAAAACCAGTCTCGCGTAAGCGTACGCGTAATATCGGTCCGGGCCGCTTCATCCAATAATACCGCCGAACCAAAGTATGACATGCTGGTAAGCAGTATGACTTATATCGCCCACAACTCACTTGTGTTCTACTCGTGCATATAACATCAAACCATAAAACCTAGGCTCGGATGCCACTGTTGGGGAACGCAGTAATTTCAAAAAATTTCCTACGCACACGCAAGATCATGGTGATGGCATAGAAACGAGAGGGGAGAGTGTTGTCTATGTACCCTCGTAGACCGTTAAGCGGAAGCATTATGACAACGCGGTTGATGTAGTCGTACGTCTTCACGAATCGACCGATCCAAGCACCGAACGTACGGCACCTCCGTGTTCAGCACACGTCCAGCTCGATGACGTCCCCCGGGCTCCAATCCAGCGAAGCGTCGGGGATGAGTTCCGTCAGCACAACGGCGTGGTGACGATGATGATGTTCTACCGGCGCAGGGCTTCGCCTAAACTCCGCGACGATATGACCGAGGTGGAATATGGTGGAGGGGGGCACCGCACACGGCTAAGGAACGATCCGTAGATCAACTTATGTCTATGGGGTGACCCTCGCCCCCGTATATAAAGGGGGAGAGGAGGAGGGGGCCGGCCTAAGGGGAGGCGCGCCCTAGGAGGGGGAAACCTACTCCAAGTAGGTTTACCCCCTCCCTTTCCTATTCCAAGAAGGAGGGGGAAGGAAGGAGTGGGAGAGGGGGAAGGCAAGGGGGGCGCCGCCCCCCCCCCCCTTCCTTGTCCTATTCGGACTCAAGGGGAGGGGCGCGCCTCTTGCCCTGGCCGGCCCCTCTCTCTTTCCACTAGGGCCCAACAAGGCCCATTACTTCCCGGGGGTTCCGGTAACCCTCCGGTACTCCGGTTTTTCTCCGAAAACACCCGGAACACTTCCGATGTCTGAATATATTCATCCAATATATCAATCTTTATGTCTCGACCATTTCGAGACTCCTCGTCATGTCCGTGATCACATCCGGGACTCCGAACAAACTTCGGTACATCAAAACTTATAAACTCATAATAAAACTGTCATCGTAACGTTAAGCGTGCGGACCCTACGGGTTCGAGAACTATGTAGACATGACCTAGAACTATTCTCGGTCAGTAACCAATAGCGGAACCTGGATGTTCATATTGGTTCCCACATATTCTACGAAGATCTTTATCGGTCAAACCGCATAACAACATACGTTGTTCCCTTTGTCATCGGTATGTTACTTGCCCGAGATTCGATCGTCGGTATCCAATACCTAGTTCAATCTCGTTACCGGCAAGTCTCTTTACTCGTTCTGTAATACATCATCTCATAACTAACTCATTAGTTACAATGCTTGCAAGGCTTAGGTGATGAGTATTACCGAGAGGGCCCAGAGATACCTCTTCGACAACCGGAGTGACAAAACCTAATCTCGAATTATGCCAACTCAACATGTACCTTTGGAGACACCTGTAGAGCACCTTTATAATCACCCAGTTACGTTGTGATGTTTGGTAGCACACAAAGTGTTCCTCCGGTAAACGGGAGTTGCATAATCTCATAGTTGAAGGAACTTTGTATAAGTCATGAAGAAAGCAATAGCAACATACTAAACGATCAAGTGCTAAGCTAACGGAATGGGTCAAGTCAATCACATCATTCTCCTAATGATGTGATCCCATTAATCAAATGACAACACATGCCTATGGTTAGGAAACATAACCATCTTTGATCAATGAGCTAGTTCAACTAGAGGCATACTAGTGACACTATGTTTGTCTATGTATTCACACATGTATCATGTTTCCGGTTAATACAATTCTAGCATGAATAATAAACATTTATCATGATATGAGGAAATAAATAATAACTTTATTATTGCCTCTAGGGCATATTTCCTTCTATATATATATATATATATATATATATATATATATATATATATATATATATATATATATATATATATATATATATCCAATTGGATGTAAGTTAGCATGAACTATTATTGTTGACATTACCCTTGAGGTAGAACGTTGGGAGGCAACACTATAAGCCCCTATCTTTCTCTGTGTCCGATTAAAACTCCGGAACCATAAGTATTGTGTGAGTGTTAGCAATTGTGGAAGACTAAATGATAGTTGAGTATGTGGACTTGCTGAAAAGCTCTATTATTGACTCTTTCCGATGTTATGATAAATTGCAATTGCTTCAATGACTGAGATTTTCGTTTGTTAGTTCTCAATGAAGTTTCTGAATCATACTTGACATTGTGAATAGATTGTTACTTGAGCATAAGAAATCATATGACAAAATTTATATATGTTGATGTTATAAGAATGATCATGATGCCCTCATGTCCGTATTTTATTTTTATCGACACCGCTATCTCTAAACATGTGGACATATTTTTTGATATCGGCTTTCGCTTGAGGACAAGCGAGGTCTAAGCTTGGGGGAGTTGATACGTCCATTTTGCATCATGCTTTTATATCGATATTTATTGCATTATGGGCTGTTATTACACGTTATGTCACAATACTTATGGCTATTCTCTCTTATTTTACAAGGTTTAACATGAAGAGGGAGAATGCCGGCAGCTGGGATTCTGGGCTGGAAATGGAGCAAATATTGGAGACCTATTCTGCACAGCTCCAAAAGTCCTGAAACTCCACGAAAGTCATTTTTGGAATTAATAAGAATTATTGAGGGAAAGAAGTACCAGAGGAGGCCCACACCCTGACCACGAGGGTGGGGGGCGCGCCCCCTGCATCGTGGGCCCCCTGGTGGCCCTCCGGTGCCCATCTTCTGCTATATGAATTCTTTTACCCTGGAAAAAATCATAAGCAAGCTTACGGGACGAAACTCCGCCGCCACGAGGCGGAACCTTGGCGGAACCAATCTAAGGCTCCGGCGGAGCTGTTCTGCCGGGGAAACTTCCCTCCGGGAGGGGGAAATCACCATCGTCATCACCAACGATCCTCTCATGGGAGGGGGTCAATCTCCATCAACATCTTCACCAGCACCATAACCTCTCAAACCCTAGTTCATCTCTTGTATCCAATCTTTGTATCCAAACCTCAGATTGGTACTTGTAGGTTGCTAGTAGTGTTGATTACTCCTTGTAGTTGATGCTAGTTGGTTTATCCGGTGGAAGATCATTTGTTCAGATCCTTAATGCATATTAATACCCCTCTGATCATGAACATGAATATGCTTTGTGAGTAGTTCCGTTTGTTCCTGAGGACATGGGTGAAGTGTTGTTATTAGTAGTCATGTGAATTTAGTATTCGTTCGATATTTTGATGAGATGTATGTTGTCTCTCCTCTAGTGGTGTTGTCTGAACGTCGACTACATGACACTTCACCATTATTTGGGCCTAGAGGAAGGCATTGGGAAGTAATAAGTAGATGATGGGTTGCTAGAGTGACAGAAGTTTAAACCCTAGTTTATGTGTTGCTTCGTAAGGGGCTGATTTGGATCCATATGTTTCATGCTATGGTTAGATTTACCTTAATACTTCTTTTGTAGTTGCGGATGCTTGCAATAGGGGTTAATCATAAGTGGGATGCTTGTCCTCCCAAGCACCGGTCCACCCACATATCAAATTATCAAAGTAACGAACGTGAATCATATGAGCGTGATGAAAACTAGCTTGACGATAATTTCCATGCGTCCTCGGGAGCGCTTTTCTCATTATAAGAATTTGTCCATCCTTTGCTACAAGAAAGATTGGGCCACCTTGCTGCACCTTATTTACGTTCATTGCTTGTTACTCGTTATAAATTATCTTATCACAAAACTATCTGTTACCTACAATTTTAGTGCTTGCAGAGAATACCTTACTGAAAATCGCTTGTCATTTCCTTCTGCTCCTCGTTCGGTTTGACACTCTTACTTATCAAAGGACTATGATAGATCCCCTATACTTGTGGGTCATCAAGCCCCGGCCCCCATTGGAGGACGACCCATGATAATACCCGCCTTCACCCCACTGATTTCCGCCAGTGTGATAGTGGTAGCACTAACCCTCATAGCCGACGTCACCGCCACGCCCACTAGCAAGGCCACCACGTCCGCCGCGGAAACCACCATGGCCTGCATCGTCGCCGTCGTGAGGAGCACTTGGTGCCCTTCCATCCCGGTCGTCCGGTCATGCCGTGGCTGGATTGTAGCGAGGAGGGAGGTTGTGGTCCAGTACCCCTGCCCACCATGGCCAGCGCATTCAGGCCCATAGTCGCCGGCGGCACACCAAGTCTCGTCGCCTGACCAATTCGCGATGGGAAACCAGGAAGCACCCGCCACGGTCTAACCCTAGTCAAAAGGACGTCACCTCGACCCCCCTTGTATGCATGCGTCGAGTCGGCCCGACTTAAGCCTGCAGCAGTCCAACTGATATGATGCAATCAAGCCCGAAATCTGCTGAACGAAACTGGGCCAAATACCCAGTTGTCATCGGGACGTCCTATGCCGAATCCGGCCCATCACGACCCAAAAGTGAATTCAAACGACCCTTCCTGGCACCCTGATCGCTCCTACTGGATAGGCTGCCGCCGGCGGCTGCGGCAGTGACAGCCTCATGAACTGCTACCCCTTCTTCCTGCGCCGCTGCACCATTTCCGAGGAACCAATGAAGTCACCAAGAGTAAGGGATAGAAGACTTACCTTCGGGAGTGGTCCCTTCCAAGGTCGCACCGCCGTCGGGGTAGTCCACCGGTCAACCACTCGCCGGAGGACCTCCACCTTGTCGACGTCGCCTAGTCCATCCCAGGCCCTGTCACTCCTAGGCATGATTTCGTCGATGCAGTCAGCAAATTCTCCTTCGGAGTAGCCCACCCGAAGGGATTCGCAAACGAAATCAGATGGCGTCGGAGATGACGCCTCCCCTGCCGTTCCGGCGACGATCCGGCCATCCTCATCGTCTGAATCATCTGAGTCCGAATCGGCGAGCGCCCAGAACCTATTAACCCGCTGGGTCCCTGATTCGGCCATCATGGGGGCGCCGCCGTGATTGCCCCCCCCCCCCCTCCTCTCCTCGTCATTGCTCTCTTGCTTGACCCTTGCTTCTCTCCTGCAATTCAACACACAAACTCTAAATATGGGTGAGAATTTCACTTCTCCGGCCTCTACACCAACTAGGATTTTTGTCTCGGTTACGCACAAAGTCTAGTCCTCAATAAATCCGTGAGTACCAGGAAAGTCTGGTCCTTAAGAATAAATAGGGACCTACGCATACGGCCTTTTAAGTATGAGTACTAGGATTTTTCATCTTAGTTACGCACCGAGCCTATTCCTCAATAAATGCGTGAGTACCAGGAAAGCCTGGTGCTCAAGAATAAATAGGAACATAAATTCGTGTTCATGGGGATTTGAACCCAGGTGTTGGGTTTGTACATCCACTCCCCCAACCAGTTGACCTAGGCTCACTCCCCATTAAAAATTGGGGGTGAATTTCACTTCCCCGGCCTCTACACCAACTAGGAATGCATACAGCCTTTTAAGTATGAGTACTAGGATTTTTAATCTTGGTTACGCACCAAGCCTAGTCCTCAATAAATGCGTGAGTACCAGGAAAACTTGGTCCTCAAGAATAAATAGGAATTTGAAATTCGCCTCCGTGAGGATTTGAACGCAGGTGTTGGGTTTGTACATCCACTCTCTCAACCAATTGAGATAGGCCAATGATGCATGTGGGTCGGAAACGCTGATTAGCGGACCTGAGATTACGTAACAAAAACAACAATATCTCCACCTTATTAAGGAGTGATATTAGATTGTATAATCAGGGCGAGCTAAAGTTGAATGGAGCAATTGCACTGCAACTGACCTGGCAGTGGCGGTTGTACCAAACACGAGCAAATAAGCACGTGATCAAATGTGTACTCCTTGTTTTAGAACACATAGATCACATTCAGCTAAGCAGACAAAATTTCCATCAATCGAATTTTGTTCAAAATAACCGACAGTAGGATGGAACTGCACCCAGACATACATAATTGCAAATATCATACTCACTCCGTCCCAAAACAAGTGACTCAACTTTGTACTGACTTTAGCAAAATTTATATCATACTCACTCCGTCCCAAAATAAGTGTTGCCCCGGCTAGGAAAGCATGCGATGTCACTTGGCGTAGAGGGTTTGATGTTGGGGCATCAGATCTCTCTGCAGTGGGTAGTCTGGAGTATGGACTTGACCCTCAGTGCGTGAACGGAAGAAATAGCTAGGCTAGCTAGTAGGGTGTTTCTTAGAGGTTTCCTTCCAGACAGAGGCAGGGGTGGCCAACAGCTTCTTCTGCTTTTTGGTTTTCGTACATACATACAGACATGCACCACTGTCTATGTCGGGTTCGCTTGCACTGAATCCTGCACGACTGCACCTGCCACGCTTCGGTTAATTTATGAGCTAGATAGGTTATCTTATACCCTGCTCCAATAGTTTATGGTTGAGACACTTGTCACTTTGACCCCCGTTTGCAGCTTCGTTGGTCAATAGCACGCCGCTGCAAGTCGTGCAAAGGGCCCCACCACATGCCTTCCTGTGGGCCCAGGGGCTCCACCAGCTCTCTTCTGCGCGCCATGCTTGGGCTAATGGAGTATATATACGCCCCACACCGCTGGATCAAGCACCAACACCACTCAATCACCACTCCCTAACTGGTAATCAGTCCGGCGGTAGCAGCAGGCAGGAGGCTACGCGTCACACTCAGCAGCTTGCTTCTGCACCGTTCGAACTACTGAGGCCCGAGGTACGTACTTCTACTTCTACGCCAGGTGCTCTCTCTCTCTCTCTCACTCTCACTCTCTCTCTCTCTATCTATCTATCTCTCTCTTGCTCTCTCTCTCTCTCTCTCTCTCTATCTCAGTGGTTTCTAGTGCACGTAAATAAGTTGCAAGGATGCAGGGCTCTCTCTATCTATCCATCCATCATTCCATCTATGGTTTTTGATTGTTATCATATGATGTGTGGTTTCACTATCTTTCCCTCCCCTCCCCTCCCCTCCCCACTTCTCTCTCTAGCTTCTGAAATTATATCCTGTGATGTCTTGTTTCTTCTCTTTCTTGCAATACCCCTACCCCCTCTCTGGGTTCTGAATGTTATCATTTGTGATGTATTGTGTATTTCCAAATGTCACGTAAATAAGTTGCAAGGATGCAGGACTCTCTCTCTCTCTCTCTCTCTCTCTCTCTCTCTCTCTCTCTCTCTCTCTCTCTCTCTCTCTCTCTCTCTCTCTCTCTCTGCATTCTTGATGTTATCGTGTGATGTCTTGTTTCTTTCTACTATAACGTAAATAAGTTGCAAGGATGCAGGACTTAGAATATATCCATAATAAAAGTCATACTAGGTGCAGGCTACCAGCAATTTATCATCACTTCAGTAATTTGACCTTTGTATCATGTATGAAGAACCAAATTGCGCAAAATAAATAAATATAGTAGCAGGATCTCATGGCCTTTAAACGAAAAGTTCCTTTGTAGGTCGCGCTCCATAAAATCCTGAACTATTTCAAAAGCAAACATATTATTCTAATTCGCCATTATTTGTTCCTTTGTTGTCACTATTTGACTCAAACTAATTACCTTTTCTGGCTAAAACTGATTACGAGCTTGCTTCTCCCGTTATCTCTTAATAGTTAGTACTCCATACGTTTCAAAAAACGAATGCATTTTGGCAACACCTCGCATAAGAGCGGTTGTGTAGGGTTCATGCATTGGCTCAAAGAGCCGTTGGTCATAAATGCTCATGCATGCATACCCTATTTCCTAATACGCATTGTAATGTGGAAATAAGTTAACAAAAAAAAACCCTCTTTGAACCAAAGGGAGATCAAGCTTCTGAATACTAATAAAAAAAGTGTTCGCAGGTTGATACAACCTTGACACACAAACACTCTTCACGCCCTATCTGGCCGCTGAGAGGATGCAGTTCTGGAGCCGTCCTACAGTAACACTGCCGATTGAGTACAATGAACAAGGTGTAGTTGACAACCTTACTGAAAATAATGTGAGAAGGATGTGGGCTAGCAGAAGGATAGGGGAGGATGAACTATACTTAGTGCATGTTCAGGACATTGTTGGTATTGGTCTCCCGACTACACTAGTCGTCAAGAAATTCCAGAACATGAACCCAATGCTATTAGTAGATGACAATGTCAAGAACCGTTGCAAGTCTGAGATGATCCTGTTAGCTAGCATCTGTCACGACAACATCATCAAAATCCTAGATGTTATTGAGAGGGAGGAAGCAATCATGCTCGTCTACAAGTACGAGGTGAATGGAAGCCTTGACTACTTGTTGCACCAGGCAAAGGATGCTGGTGGGCTGCTAAGCTGGCCAGAGAGGAGATCCATTGCCATCGGCGTGGCCAAAGGTCTCTGCCACTTGCACTATGGATGCAATAAGCCAATTGTCCACCACAACATCAACTCTAGCAACATCTTGCTTGATCGGGAGTTGAATCCCAAGATCGCCAGTTTTGGTGCTGCGCAGATGAATATGGCCGGGTTCAACCAACCGTTGCCAATCACGGACCTGCCTCCTGGTAAATTTGGGTATGCGGCTCCAGGTAGGTTGGGAAATGGAATTATGTCTTCACTTGCTTTGTCTTTTAAGTAGTAGTAATATCTGATTACCTGCAGAATATGGGGTTGCAACAAGCCAACTGACGGAGAAGGTAGACACTTATAGCTTCGGTGTAGTGCTGCTGGAGCTCGTGACTGGGCAGGTGGCCACTAGAGCTGGAGCGGATGGCCAGTTAGCAATTTGGGTGCGAGACAATTGCGATGAGCTTATGGCAAACAACATGGAACAGTTTAAGGTCGTCGTCGACAAGGGCATCCCAGATCAATCGCGATACATGGAGGAGATGGCCACCGTATTTAGGTTGGGCATGGATTGCACCGTCGAAGATCCACAACAAAGGCCATCCATGCAGATGGCTCTCAAACGATTGCGTCGTGGTCGTGGGCATGGTCGATTTGGTGGTCTTCTCACATGCTATAGCTTATAAGCTCATTGGCTGTCAAGTGCATTGGTTACTTAGAAAAATGAAAAAACTAAGGGCCCTCCCTACTGTTCACATGAAAATCAAAGAAAAATAAACATCCCGGATTACCATAGGCACCTATATATAAAATGTTTGCTTCCTCCCTCAAGAATGTTCATTACTTGCTTCTTTTTATGTGTTCATTACTTGCTTTTATCCGTGCACAATGTGGTTGCATGCTCGAAAACAGGAGGATTTTCATAATGCCATCTAAACAGTGTTTGATGTGTTACTCACGACAACATCATCAAAATCCTAGATGTTATTGAGAGGGAGGAAGCAATCATGCTCGTCTACAAGTACGAGGTGAATGGAAGCCTTGACTACTTGTTGCACCAGGCAAACGATGCTGGTCGGCTGCTAAGCTGGCCAGAGAGGAGATCCATTGCCATCGGCGTGGCCAAAGGTCTCTGCCACTTGCACTATGGATGCAATAAGCCAATTGTCCACCACAACATCAACTCTAGCAACATCTTGCTTGATCGCGAGTTGAATCCCAAGATCGCCAGTTTTGGTGCTGCACACATGAATATGGCCGGGTTCAACCAACCGTTGCCAATAGGTTGGGCATGGATTGCACCGTCGAAGATCCACAACAAAGGCCATCCATGCAGATGGCTCTCAAACGTTTGCGTCGTGGTCGTGGGCATGGTCGATTTGGTGGTCTTCTCACATGCTATAGCTTATAAGCTCATTGGCTGAATCAAGTGCATTGGTTACTTAGAAAAATGAAAAAACTAAGGACCCTCCCTACTGTTCACATGAAAATCAAAGAAAAATAAACATCCCGGATTACCATAGGCACCTATATATAAAATGTTTGCTTCCTCCCTCAAGAATGTTCATTACTTGCTTCTTTTTACGTGTTCATTACTTGCTTTTATCCGTGCACAATGTGGTTGCATGCTCGAAAACAGGAGGATTTTCATAATGCCATCTAAACAGTGTTTGATGTGTTACTGATTGCTTCACAATTGCATATACGAACTAACACCGCTGTTGGATCTTAAAGGATGTTTGTCTTTGGAGTGTTTGCTCATTTTGAACTTGCAATATTAACTTTCTACCTAATATTGAGTAAGTACGCAGCACATTGCTTAAATTTCTGACAACAAAGACTTGAATTATTTGGAATCTGTGTTACGGTGCTTGGCAAGTACATTCAGGTACTTACCCCTCTGAATTTTACTTACCATCGATATGGAGAGGTCCTTCTAATAAAATATTAAATTTATGTAATCAAGGGTATTATAGTCAGCAGTGTTCCTTAAGCCTAAGTGCTTTGGAAAACTTGATATTTCATAGACCCACCGTACACTATAAGATTACACAAAATATCTAAATTAAAAAAATTGATTCCCGCTACTTGAAAATTGGTCATTGTCAAGTGCCATTACTTTTTGCCGAAAATCAAAATGCGGAAGCTCGGCAAAAACAATGTAAGCCGAGTAAGTAAAAGTAACGCTTCCTTCACAGACTTGTTTTGCATAATGAAAGCCTTACCCGACGCAATCTTTCTGGCCGCCTGGATTTTCTGAAGGGCGCTCTTGGCCGCGGCTGGAGCCTCTTGTGCGCTCTGGCGGGCGTTCACAAGTTCGGACGCTTGCGTCTTAGAATCATGCTCCAAGGACTCGTACTTCTTGACGGCATCCTGGAGCTCTTGCTGGACCTCGCCGACCCGGGCCACGTGCTTCTCGCGCGTAGCGCGCTCCTTGGCCGCTTTGTCCTCGGCCTCGGCTAACGCCTTCTTGAGGGACGCCACCTCGGTCATGGCCCTTAATAAAGTTCATGACACTTTAGTCAGCACGAACCATTCATCCTTTCTAAAATATACGCACAGGTTATTGCATACCTTGGCTGTCCTCCAGCTGCTTCTTCATGAGGCCAAGCTCTTCCTCGGCCCGCTCCAGGCTCCGCTTCAGTCTGGAGACCTTCGCAGTATGAGCGGCAGCAGCTAGCAGCGACGCCTGCTTATTCACATAGACATCTTATGTTAGACTCCTGCGAAAATTGTTTAGATCCTCTGTTCGGCTTTTTCTTTCCGAACACCGAACAGAGCATCAGGGGCTACTGTCTACGCTGTGATATTCTTTCTAAATTATTACATCAAAGCCTGTTAAAAGGCTAGCGCAGGCTTCGGTCAGTCCGCTTTTGGTAGACTGAACCTTTTCGATCACCGTACCCATAAGGACACGGTGTTCATCTACAATGGAAGCGCCTCGCAGCGCTTCCAGCAAATTATCCGGTGCCTCTGGTTGGACAGAGGTCGCTGGCCGAACAGGCACACCTTCTCCTTTCGGGGAAGGCCGTTCGCTGGACTCCGGAGCTGTGTAGGTCTCCGGAATGGTATCCGGCTGAGGGCCGAATGGAACTCGGCCCCCATCATCAGTCCCCATGGGGGCTTTTTCCCCCATGTGTCCGGCGGCCGAGGAGTCATCCTTGGACGCCACCCTGACGATCTCCGGAACCTCCCGGTCGAGGAAGGTCCTTTGGGGCACCACCTCGTCATCACCCTTGGGCGAGACAGAGTGAGCAGGCGGCAGTGACATGCTAGCCATCTCCTTTGAGTCTAGCGAACCCTCTGTCGAGGATCGCGGGGAGCTGTCGCGGGCCGGACTGCAATGGCATAATTCAAACGTATTAATATTACAAAATGGAAAGGTCGGGCATTTGGATGTGCATAAGGTTCGTGGTACTTACGAGGCGGCCCGAGGCTTGGTCCGGGGCATTCGCTTCGGACTGCTATCGACATCCCACGTGGAGTTATCCTCAAGGGAGCCCTTCCCCCTCTTGGGCGCTTTCGTCTCCAGATTTGTGGAGGCCCCCCTCTTTTTCCTTCCCCCCTGGGAGGGGAGTCGCTTTCTTCCTCCTCCTCCTCGTCGTCTTCGGCAGCTGAAGAGTCGGTCTCGTCTTCGGACGACAGGTCCGAAGTACCCTTTCAACGAAGGCCACTCCTGGTCCCCTTGGTCATCTTCTTGGCCTTCTTCTCCGGCACATCGTAAGGCGCTGGAAACAACATCTTCGTCAGGAGTGGGGTTTCTTTGTCTTCGGGTAGCGGGGTCGGACAATTAATCCGCCTCGCTATGTTAGTCCAGGCCTAAAAAATTGATAAGAGGGCTTAGACTCCTTCCTCAAAATACGCCAGTAAAGGTTATACCTTGAAAACATGAAAGAACTTACCGAATTAGCCTGGCGCTTTAAGCTAAGCCCACGATCCTCGGTCGTAGGTGGTGGTGTCTTGCTGGCCTTGAAGAGCACTTTCCAGATATCTTCGTGCGTTGTGCCGAAGAGCTCTAGCAGCGTCTGGTGCTTGGCCGGATCGAATTCCCACAAATAGCAAGTCCGACGTTGGCACGGAAGGATCCGGCGGATGAGCATAACCTGGATCACGTTGACAAGTTTGATCCTCTTGGGTATCATGTTCTGGACACACGTCTGGAGCCCAGTCAGCTCGTTCAAAGAACCCCAGGTTAGGCCCTTCTCTTGCCAGGAGGTGAGCCGCATTGGAACTCCAGATTGAAATTCGGGGGCCGCCGCCCAGTTGGTGTCACACGGCTCGGTGATGTAGAACCACCCCGATTGCCACCCCTTCACCGTCTCCACAAAGGAACCTTCGAGCCAGGTGACATTGGGCATCTTGCCCACCATAGCGCCTCCGCACCCTACCTGTTGGCCGCTTACCACCTTCGGCTTCACATTGAAGGTCTTCAGCCATAGGCCGAAGTGAGGTGGGATGCGGAGAAAAGCCTCGCACACAACTATAAATGCCGAGATGTTGAGGATAAAGTTGGGGGCTAGATCATGGAAGTCTAGCCCGTAGTAAAACATCAGTCCGCGGACAAACGGGTGGAGAAGGAATCCCAGCCCGCGGACAAAATGCGCGAGGAACACCACCCTCTCATGAGGCTTAGGGGTAGGGATGATCTGTCCCTTGGCTGGAACTCGGTGAACGATCTCCTTGGCCAGGTATCCGGCCTCTTGGAGCTCCTTATATCTTTCTTCTTAACGGAGGAGGCCATCAACTTGCCTCCAGCTCCGGATCTGGACATGGTTGGAGTGCTTTCTCAGACAGGGAAAGCTAGAGCTTGGGCGCTGGAGCTCAAGGATGGAAGGGCAGAGGAAGGAGAAGGCGTGAGTAGACAAGGGTGAATTCTTATCCCCTTATAAAGAATCGCGAATATCAAGCGCCTCCTCACTCGCCTTAGAACCCGCCTATTCCCAAGGGCTGTATAAACGGCACGGTTGGGTTACCCATACACGTATTGATGAGAATCCCACAATGAGGGGACACGGTCTCTGCTTTGACAAGATGTGCCAATGGCAACCGCGTCTTGAAACGTGGGGCTGCAGTCAAAAAACGGTTCGAAATCATGATCGGACAGACGTGATGTCATGTTACAAAAAGTTGTCGGCGGATTGGATTCGTGAAATATTATATTCTCTCTACGGTTGTGTGCGGTGTGTGTTATAGGTCCGGACACATCGGTACGTTCGAAGACTATTTTGGAGTTCGGAAGGAGGAACCCGCCTTGCAATGCCGAAGACAGATCTACGCGCCGGATACCTTGTCATTGAAGCCAGGTTCAGGGGCTACTGAGGGAGTCCTGGACTAAGGGGTCCTCGGGCGTCCGGCCTGTTAGCCATGGGCCGGACTGATGGGCTGTGAAGATGCGAAGACCGAAGACTGCACCCGTGTCCGGATGGGACTCTCCATGGCGTGGAAGGCAAGCTTGGCGACCGAATATGTAGATTCCGTTCTTTGTAACCGACCTTGTGTAACCCTAGATCCTCCCGGTGTCTATATAAACCGGAGAACTTAGTCCGGAGGGATATACTCATTACCATAGTCATACAGGCTAGACTTCTAGGGTTTAGCCATTACGATCTCGTGGTAGCTCAACTCTTGTAATACTCATATCCATCGAGATCAATCAAGCAGGAAGTAGGGTATTACCTCCATAGAGAGGGCCCGGACCAGGTGGTAAACATCCTGTCCCCTGTCTCCTATTACCATCGACCTTGGACGCACAGTTCGGGACCCCCTACCCGAGATCCGCCGGTTTTGACACCGACAGTTCCTCCACCTGAATATATTACTCAAAGTGGCCATTATGCCAGGAGAGTGATCCAGTTTATCAAGGAAACCGGATCAAAAACCTGAACAAGTTGACCCGTTTATAGGAAAAGCAGGCCGAAAACCATACAAGTAACAAGGTTACAAGAAAGGAGAGGAACAAGACACTCAACATAAGGCAGGACATACCTAGCAGACTAAGAGGACCATCGCCACGAAAGACACAAGTAGTTGTGGGGTTTCATCGAGGGATCCCAATACCAAGACTTGCGAGCAATCTAACGCACCGCACCGACGTGCATACCAAACCCACGACGCAACACAGGAGCACCACAATCAACGAGTGCCAAACACGAACCTTGACTGGGAGCTCCGCCAGTGAATTCGGGATGATTAGCAAGTTGGGGAGGCTGGGTGGACATATAATTTCTTTCCACCGACTTCGCATTAGCAACTTGATAATTTAAAGTTAGTTATCCCATGCACTGACCCTGCGACTCATTTTTTTAAGGAAAATTTTTTGCCTGCTGCACTGCAGGGGGGCACAATCCAGACGATCAAGGTGGCTCAAGACTGGGTAGGGTAGGGGGTGAAAGGCAAGGGCTGATGATCACACCGATTGTGCCGGATGAGAGTCCTTAAACCGAAGCTATAGGCAGAAGAGCAATCAATTCTGCACAACTTTTGAGGCGTATTATTGCATTTGGGCCTAAGTTAACTCAGTGGACATTTGCTGGCTAGATCAACCTAGGCTGCAAATCTTATGTGCTGTTAAGTTCTAATTTGCTTGACAGTTTAAGACCACGATTTATAAGGATATCTATAGTACGTTTTTTAGGGGAACATATATCACGAGGGCTATATCTTGCCTACAGGAGACGATATTCCGTCTCATAGTAGGCGTTCGCTACACAGGCTAGCCCAATATGGCCGGTTTTAGGAAGCTTCTATTGCTGGTTTTAGAAGCTTCTACATGTTTTTTGACTGGTTTACTGTGCTTCTTCATTGGTTTCCTTAGTTTTTTTTGTTTTCTATTTTTCAACACATGACTACTTTTTCAATATACATTGTACATTTTTCATATACGTGTGAAACCTTTTTTGATACACGCTGAACCTTTTTTAAAATACATAATCTATTTTTTTCAAACATATGTTTTGAAAAAAAATATGTTAAACATTTCTCAAATACAGGTTGAACCTTTTTTAAAATTGCACGAACCTTTTATTAACAATTTACACCGTATAAACAGTTTTTAAATCTCATGAACACATTTTATATAACACATGAATATTTTATTGAATGGTATGAAAAGCTATTGAATTGCACAAACTTTTTTTTACTATGTATTAAAATTTAACAAAAATAGCAGTAACATCTTTTGAAATGTGTCATTTCTTTAAATGTCAAGAGCTTTTTCGAATGCTATCAAAACAAATTAAAAGTTGTGTGGTGTTTTTAACTGCATGAACAATGTTTAATGTGCTATGAACGAGTAATTAAAATTTTAAAATATATAATATATTTTAAAATATTCCAATGTAAAAGGAAAACAACGTACGTAACACAGCTGGGCAGGCCCACCATAAGTCTGCTTGAGGCAAGGTTATGCTCTATATCGTGTCAAGCGAGATATAAGAAGCACCCAGCATATATAAAAAATGGCCCAAACCCTATATGGCACCTTCAGTGCCGTTTAAAGACTAATTGGCCGAATGGAGCACCCCCCCCCCCCCCCACAACCCCCTCTGTGTTGGGCCGGCCCATTTATCCTTTTTCAGCAAGGATCTCAGCACTCGTGCCTATTAACTACTCTCTTTTCATTTTCTTCCTTTTCAGTTCACAGAGGCCCCATGTTTTGGGAAGCTTCCCAAATCGGTTTTCCTGCTTCGCTGAATGGTTTTTGGACGGTTGTTGTTTAGGTTTCTTTTCTTGTTCCTTTTCCTTCTTTTTTATTCTTACTTTTTATTCTTTTATTTTTTTCCTTAAATGCGTGAACTATTTGCAAATTCAAGAACATTTGTTTATAAAAATAGATCTTTTTTAAAAAAAAGTAAGCTTTTTATAAATATCAATGAACTTTTCCAAAATTCATGAACGTTTTTTCAAATCCGTCAACATTTTAAAAAGTCAATGATCTTCGAAATTCGTAACTTTTCTTCAAAAACGATGAACTTGTTCCAGAGTCGTGAACTCTTTAACAGAATCGATGAACTTCTTTCAATTTCGTGAACGTTGTTTCAAAATTGATGAACGTTTTTCAAAATCGATGGATTTTATTAAAATTTGTGAACTTTTCTTCAAAATCGATGATTTTTTTGTCAAAAATGTGAAATTTTTGTCAAATTGATAAACCTTTTTTTCAAAACTGATAATTGTTTTCCAAATATCTATGAACATGGTTAAACGGTCAATGGAACGACCGAATTAGAGATTTTTTTTGTAGCAGACCCGATCGAGCGAGCGATCCAGCTGTTGAGCGATCAAGTGTAGCGAGCTCTCATGCTAATGAGCCGGCCGAAAGAGAACATGCACGTAAGTGCTTGAAGCGCTGGTTAAGAGCTGCCTCCTATTTGTGGCCTCGTAGCGTTAAATAGGATATGCTCCACCCTAGGATAGCCAGGAAAAATGGGCCGGCACACTTTTCATGAGTTTATTTATTTATTCATTTGTTCTTTTTGTCTTTTAGTCGTTTCTATGAAAAAATCGGTTGTACTTTTTAGGGTGCTAGATATTTAAAAACATTTTAATACTAAAATATTTCTAAAATTTGTTTAATATTTATAGCTGTGGGCCCAGCAGGTGTGTAGCCAAAAAGAATATCATGATAAAGGCAGACAATATTATAATGAATTTCTCACATGATGTCCATCTATAAATATTTATACTCCATATCAATGCATTTACTATTTTTTTACTAGAGCTCATTTATTAGTTGATTTTTGTATAAATTTCTACTATCAAAGATTACTTTATCTTTCCTCTCATAAAGAAGATACATTAATTTGGGAATTCTAAGCTCAATGAAAGTAGGGGTACCCTTATTTTTTGATTTGATGCATTTATTCTACATTTAATAACTACATCACTATTTGATTCGCAAGTACTATTACACATTTGATATGCGCTTACCTTTAGCAAAAAGAACAAATAGACCATCATTAAGGCATATCATATCAGTATGATTAATGATTTCCTCACATGTGCCGTGTATATATAGATATGTAGAGTCGCCATGTATTACATCAACACAGCAACGCCTAGGTTCATACAAAGTGTAAACTACAATGGCAAGCGTTGCAACATCCTTAGCTATGGTTTTCATTGTAGTTGTCGCCATGTCCTATGGCCTCCGCGCCACCCACGCCGACATCAACTTCATTGCTCGCACATGCAAGAAGACCAATAACTTTGCATTGTGCATGGCCGTGCTAAGGGCCAACCCAAAGAGCGCCCAAGCATCCACCGAGCATGACCTTGCCAGCATTGCTCTGCAAATCGCCACCAACACCACCCGGAAGAACGCCGCGGCCATCTGTGACCTAGATTATAAACACCAGGGCACACCCGAGGCACCAGTGTGGCATGTATGTGTCAAGGCACATGTCCTTGCTGCAGCCGACCTCATCGCCGACGCTGGCCCCAGCTTCCACGTTGGGGACTATGCTGATGTGTTGAAGATTGTGTCTGAGGGGAAGGGCGCAGGAGATACATGCGAGAACGCATTCAAGGCGATCCACAAAACGCCTCCCTTGGCTGACATGGACCGTCAGACGACGGAGCATTGCGGTCTCGCCGGCGACCTCATCCGCCTGCTCCTCACCAAATGATCTATAATAGATCATTTCTCGGCTTGTCTGTTCCTCTCAGTAATAAATTTTTTTTGCTTGTCGAGAAAAAAAAGAGAATAATGTAAAGTGTTCCTACAATATTTTTCTATAGACATTTAACATTTTCTAATGCATGATTAACATTTTTTAAATATAAAGTGTTTCTGTAATATATATATATTTAGAATGTTTATAAGTATAAACAAAAAAATGTGAAAGAAAACAAAAATAGCGAGCGCTTTGAGGCCTGTGGCCTCCCGCGGCGGGTCCAGTCTCGTGCTCCTCAGGCGATACTAGCTTCTGTATCGCACGAAGCGAGACATAGCTTCGCCCTAGGGCATACAAGACATATCACCGTTTGGTACCACATCGCCCAGGGAGGAGGCCCAGAAGCAAATCATAACTTAGCCTGGGGCCTATGTGCTCTGTTTGCATCGCAGTAGGCTTTTCTTTCCTAGCAAGCTGTTGAACAATTTCAGGAAAAAAAAAAACCTGAATTTTCCCAGATCATCAATGCCATGATGAAAACACATTCGTTGAAAAACTAAGAAAAGTTCGTTGACAAAAATTCAGAATTTTTTGTATTTTACTGTTCATACCAACTGGGATTAGACGACAGTTTCGGTCTCAACATGATAGGGTTGTTCCTTTCTATGTTCTTAATTGTACATAATTGTTCTTCTTGACCAACTTATAAATCATTGTTGAATGATAAAATTTAGGTGGTGGGATTGCCATGTCCAGATACACTTCGTATCAACTTTCATTAGTAAAGGTAAATATATTTGTAGTTGGTACTTCATTAGTTGACTGTCTCCATTTATTACTCCCTCCGTTCCCAAATACTTGTCTTTCTAGGCATTTCAAATGGACTCAACATACGGATGTACATAGACATATTTTAAAGTGTAGATTCACTCATTTTGCGCCGTATGTAGTCACTTGTTAAAATCTCTAGAAAGACAAGTATTTATGAACGGAGGGAGTACATTCTTGGAACAAAATTCCGACTCATGGAAAGCATAATGAGAGTACATTTATTTCTTGATTTGCAAAACAATCTGTACATGTATTCACTGATGAATTCAAGAGACTTAGAGTACTCACTCGATCCTTCATTTACTTATTTGATTTCTTATTACACTCCATATAGCAAAAGGAATAAATATATTGTGGTTAAGGCAGATCATATCATAAGGATTTTCTCGCATGCCGTCCATATTATAAAAGTATATACTCCATGCCACTACATAAGAATGTTTTTGCTAGAGCACATTTATTAGTTGATTTTAGTATAATTTTTTCTATCAACATGCATTTTTCCTCTCATGAAGAAGGTAAATTAATTTACACTTATTTGCCAATTAGATGCATTGGACATTTAATAACTGGATCACTACTACTATTTGATTTGCTAGTAGTACCACTCATTTAACATACAATTACGGTTAGCAAAAAGAATAAATAGACCATCATTAAGGCGGATCATATCATAAGGATTTTTCCCCATAGCGCGTGTATATATAGATATGTAGAGTCCCCATGTATGACACCAATACATCAACGCCTAGGTATATACAAAGTGCAAAGTGCTAGCGAGTGCTGCAACATCCTTAGCTATGGTCCTCGTCGTACTCGCCACCTTGTCCTATGGCCTCCCCGCCGCCCGCAGCGACATCGACTTCATCGCCCGCACATGCAAGAAGACCACTAACCCCGCGTTGTGTGTGGCTGTGCTAAGCGCCGACCCAAAGAGCAGCCACGCGTCCACCGAGCATGACCTCGCCAGCGTCGCCCTGCAAATCGCCACCAGCACCGCCAAGAAGAACGCTGCAGTCATCTGTGACCTAGGCGGTAAGCACCAGGGCAAACCCGAGGGGCCCGCGTGGGATGTATGTGTCAAGGCACATGTCATTGCGGCAACCGAACTCATGGTTGATGCCCGCCCCAGCTTCAACGGTGGGCAATATGCCGAGACACTCATCTCCGGTGGCCGACATGGATCGCGAGACGACGGAGCGGTGCGGCGTTGCGGGCGACCTCATCGGCCTGCTCATCACCAAGTGACCAATAATAAATCATTTCTCGCCTTGTCTGTTTCTTCTTCTTAATAATAGATCATGTTTTGCATGGGCAGAAGAAAATGCTGGCTTTTTTTTTGAGAATAAAAAAATATGCTGGGCCAGTCTAGAAGGCAAGCCCACCTTATATCTGGTAGAGTCCAAGCCCAGAACGGCATTCCGTTATCCTCTAACGGCACGGCATTTATGGTCTCTCTCTCTCTCTCCTAGTCATTCTTCTCCGATCGCTGCCGTCCCCGTCTCTCCCTCTCTCCGACCAAATCCGCCCGCCGCCGGCGAGCACTAGCGTGGCTAGCACACGGCGGAGCAGGAGCGAAGCCGGCCCAACACGACCATGGCGCCGCCCCCGAGCACCAGCGCCCCCGACGGCGGCCTGGATCCCAGGGACGTGTGCGTCGTCGGCGTCGCCCGCACGCCCATCGGCGCGCTGCTCGGCTCCCTCTCCTCCCTCCCGGCCACCAGGCTCGGCTCCGTCGCCATCCAGGGTAACCAAATTTCTCTTCTTTCTCACTCCCCCGCCAGTAGTAATCAAGCAGTCGCTCAAATCGCCTCGCGGTGGCCGGATCCGAGCCGTCGGCCGGTCAGCCATCCTCCGACGTCTTACATCCGATTGATTGATCAGGCGCTCTCCGGCGAGCCAGCGTCGACCCGGCGCTGGTGCAGGAGGTGTTCATGGGCAACGTCCTCAGCGCCAACCTCGGCCAGGCCCCCGCCAGGCAGGCCGCCCTCGGCGCCGGCCTGCCCAACACCGTCCCCTGCACCACCATCAACAAAGTCTGCTCCTCGGGGATGAAGGGTATCCAAAATTCATCCCCTCACCTACAAAGTTGCTTGTCAGTTGTCACTGCTGCTCATAAACTTATGTTGTTCACCTGCTCCTGGCAGCTGTCATGCTCGCGGCGCAGTCGATTCAGCTGGGGATCAACGACGTCGTGGTCGCCGGCGGCATGGAGAGCATGTCCAATGCCCCCAAATACGCTGCAACGGCAAGGTTTCTACTAGTTTTTCTCTTGATTATAGCTTTCGGTGGAGCAAAGGTCCTCTCTTGTGTAGCTTAATTGCTCACAGTGACCTCCTGTGGAGATGAATCGCAGGCGAGGGTCGCGGTTTGGGCATGATGTCCTCATCGACGGGATGCTCAAGGACGGGTTGTGGGATGTGTATAATGATTTCCATATGGGGATGTGCGCTGAGCTGTGTGCTGATCAGCACTCCATTACAAGGGAGGAGCAGGTTGCCAGCATTTCTGACCGATTCTTGTCATTTTCAGACTTTTTGTACAGCCAGAACAGCACATGCTAGTTATCTGAACGAACTTTGCTCTTTCATGTAGGATGCTTATGCCGTCCAGAGCAATGAGCATGGAATAGCAGCTCGAGACAGCGGCGCGTTTGATTGGGAAATTGTTCCGGTATGTGCATTATTTGAGGGCCCAACCAAAACTCTTCTTCTGTATGAAATATTGACGCTTAGGTACCAATTTCAAACAATTCTTGTTGACCAGGTTGAAATTCCTTCTGGTAGAGGCAGACCACCAGTTGTAGTTGACAAGGATGAGAGTCTTGCAAAGGTAGTCCCACAATCTAGTTAATCTATTGACCATCTTAAGGAAGGAATTTCTTTTATGTCATTTATGCATGTTTTGATTTTCTTGAAAACCGACATGGTTCAGTTTTTTATGTTGCAGATTCAATAGAATACAGAAATTAAGTTGTGGCAATAGTAACCATCAGCATACCCATTTTATTCTTCTCCTTCTGGTTTTGACACGTTTGCTCTGGTAATCTATGTGCACAGTACGATCCAGTGAAGCTGAAGAAACTTGGACCGGCTTTTAAGAAGAATGGCGCTGTAACTGCCGGCAATTCTTCTAGTATAAGGTTTGCTGTTCTCGTACTCTGACTAGTCGTTTACTATCTTTGTGGATAGCTTCTTAGATGGAAACCTTGCAGAGTAGTTAATGTGCAGCCACTGTCCAGTATGATATCACAATGTTGAATAGAGCATTTGAATGTAAGCTAGTTGATATTGAGGATTGAGCTCTGTGATCGAAGTGTCCCTGATGAATACTTCTAAACTGAACAGTTTCATTCAGAATTATGACACTTCTGAGAGTAGCATTGTATCTTCATTTTTACATGATCAGACTACCTTCTCTATGCAGTATGCAGCCAAACTATGTTGTATGTCTTCAGTACTAAATGTATCATCTTAAGAGTGTACTGAAGCTAGATTATTTCATAGCTCGAATTTTAGGCTTTCTTTGTGGTTAATATGAATTATGTAAAGCAATGTTTACTGAAGTTTAACTGTAGTGTCATTCTTATATTCCCATGTTCAGCGATGGTGCTGCTGCAATTGTGCTGGTCAGTGGGGAGAAAGCCAAGAACCTTGGCCTTCAAGTTCTTGCGAGGATCAGAGGGTACGCTGATGCTGCTCAGGTAGATCTTACATGCCTTGTCATTAATCATTGTTGGTGAGACAAATTTCATTTCATTTGAGAAATCTTGACCCATTGTTCTTGTTATCATGAAAGACCTGTACCGACATTATCCTTTCCCCTGTCTCAAAACTGTGAACCTTGCTGCTCTCATTCAATGATCCTTTCCTCTATGATTCGTGCTTATTTTTTTCTTTTATCTTGTTATCATGCATTATTAGAAAGAGTTTGTTGCATTGACACTACTTACAACTTCAGGCACCTGAGCTATTTACAACAACTCCAGCTCTTGCTATCCCAAAGGCTATATCAAATGCAGGTCTCCGAGATTCACAAATAGATTATTATGAGATAAATGAGGCTTTTTCGGTATGTTAATGGTCTTTTCATTTTTTTTAAGAGTAATAAGACCTGAAGCATGAGGGTGAGACTTAGCTATATTCTGGACATTGGCAGGTTGTTGCAGTGGCAAACCAGAGACTTCTTGGCATCTCTCCTGTAAGCTGCTAAACTTGAGTAAACTATCTTTTTTCAGAAAATATGTAACTGTAAACAATTTTATGAATATTAATGGACATTTCACCATTTCAGGGAAAACTGAATTTAAGTGGTGGCGCTGTTTCCCTGGGCCATCCTATTGGTTGCAGTGGTGCACGAATCATAGTCACCTTGCTCGGGGTATGTATGTTTCCATCCCATACTTTTATATTTCATCAAAATTGTTTATAATCCGCAAGGGTATTGACCCTTCCTTTGCCTTGGTAGAGTAGCTCTGGAATCTCTCTCCTCTTAAGCTAAAAAAATAGCTTTTATTTAAGTTGGATATCTTGATCTTGCTGCTGTCCCGTCCTTTGGTATAGTTGCATTCAATTTCATACTGCTGAACTTGCAGTGTTTTTGCTCCACCACAGATTCTTAGACAGAAACAGGGCAAGTTTGGGGTTGCCGGGGTGTGCAACGGCGGGGGTGGTGCTTCAGCCATCGTCGTAGAGTCCATGTAAGTTTCTCATGTGCTCCTCAGATTTCCTTCCATAAAGAAGTCTTGTGGTCTTTACCACGCTGACGATCTGGCCGAAGTGGAATAGTAATAATAATCAAGGGTGCATTACAAGATAACACAATTAACAAGTGGAATAGAGCTTTTCCCTGAGCGATTCTGACCAGATGATGATGCAGGCAATCTTCGTCGCGCCTACGTTCCTCGCTGTGATGTGAAGTTTACCATGAGCGTACTGGCAAGGGCTGCGGTGTAAAGGTTGTTGTATGCTGACTGTATCTTGTGTGAGCTGTAGTGGGGAGGGCAGGACTGATCCATGGTGTGTGTATCAAGTCGAACGAACATGATGCATCGCTCAGCAACTAGATGTAGTAAGATAAGATGATGTGCAGCAGAGGAGATGAAAATAATTGGGTTTGCAGCCCGAGCCCGTAAATGTTGTGAAGCAAATAACTGTGTAACTGGGAGTTCCTTACTGGAGCTTTGTACTGGTAGATCACATGGATGGCTTTTGGTTCCCATGGGATTATAACCAAGCGCTTTGTATAGTATAGTTGGTGTGGCCTGGCTAGGATGCATATTAGGATACTGTCGAAATCAACCTTTTTTGGCCCATTCATTCAGGTATAAAAGGTAGTATTGCTACCTATAAATGCAAACACTAGGGGGAAAGTGTAGATGATGAAGGATTAAGCCCAGACGTGCTACTTGAGCCACCGCCGAGTGATTCTTGGCTTCTTCTTCTTCTTCTTCTTCTTCTTCTTGTTCTTGTTTTGAGTGATACACAATGGCTTGGCTCGTGTCTGATTAGCACTAGTAGTAGGTGGTGGGAGTCCGTAGTGGTGATGCGCATGGGCCACCGTCACACATGACAAGAGAAGAGAGACTAAATGCACCACAGCTGGTGTCTGTCATCGTGTATTCGTGTGTGTGTGTGTGTGGGTGTGTTGATCAATCAATCTCATCTCATCATGCGATGGTTAGGGGAGGTCAAATTTGGCTGCTCAACCCAATTCCCATTCCTCCCTCCATCTGTAAAGTGAAGGGCACCAGACAGATAGATAGATAGTTGGACAGGACCTCCCTTGCTTAAATTGTCCAAGAAAAGAAAAGAAAAGAAAAGACGTGTGCAAGGTTTCTACTTAGAATATAAATGTCCTTTTTTCTCTTTTCTTTTCTTTCTTGATGAGGATACTCCATGTCCTTTATTAATTACGGCTATCATCGCTCGGTCGACTTGGAAACAAAAACGCTTCTTTTTTTTTTTTCTCGCCCGGCACCACCACTATCTTCAATAACAGTTTTTGCATTTTACTACCGGTAACTTGGCAACACCTTAGTTATTTTCTCGATATCATTTTTCTAGACACTAGTCGTCGTCTACGTTCACTACAAATACGTGTGGTGTCTTATTCTTTAACATAAATATGAGCAAAACCCTTCTCTGAAAATATCTCGCCCAAAAGTAAAACACACATCCCTGATAAGAGAGAAAATAATTTTTTTTTTAAAAAGGCTTTTTTGCATGTTCGCTCTCAGGAGCCAAACTGAAGTGGACATGACAGATATCATATTCCCTTCCCTTCACCACATGTTCTCCCATGTGCAACGCAACGCAACGCACAGCCTCCATCCGACCTCAGTGCTCATGCGCGCACCCTGTCTGCTGCCTCTGCATAACAATTCCATGTCCCTGTCTCTCAGCTCCACCTACACCAAGAACCCAAGCTCGTACAACACACATTTCATCCCCCCCAGCCCCAGGATTCCAAAGAGACGACGAGACAGGCAGAACCCATACGCTAGCCAGGCCAGCGAACCCGGCGACGAATTCCCCTCCAACAGGTCAGTAAGTTTCAGTCTGTCGAATCCACAGACCCCGACACGCAATATACCCACATTCTTCAGTCAGCCAGTCAGTCAGTCAGCCGAGCCGAGACGACAACCCGGAAAAAAGAACCAAGACGGACGATCCACCCAAAGAATTTGCATCAAATGAACCAAGGAGCAATAGTACCCCCGCCCTAGCTAATTACACCACTATGGCTGTGACTGCCTCGGCCCGCCAGAGGCGTCGACGTCTCCACCGCCCTGGCGGCTGCTGTTCCAGCTAGAAGACTGGGTGAAGTCGGTCGTGAAGTCCTGGCTGCCGAACGCCATCCGCTGGAACAGCCTGATCTCCGCCGTGTTGGGCGCGTTGAACATCTCGCTCATCCCCGGCTGCACCCCGTTGGTCAGGTCACCGTCCGCCAGGCTGTCGAGAGCCCGCACCACCTGATGAGAGCAGATGAGCCAGTGATAAAAACGTTTTAACCTCTGATCCAATCCAATCCAATGGGATGTAGTGTGGTTGCTGCTCTGAAAAGATGATGTGATGCATGTAATCTCATCGATATGCTCGTACCTGGCTCATCCGGGGTCTCCGGGGTGCCGAGTGTCGGATGCAGGCCGCCGCCGCCTCGATCATATGGAACAGCTCGACCTCGTTGAAGTTGTTGTCCAGCCTGGGGTCCAACAGCTCCCCTGCGTTGCCAGTCTCGAGCGCTTGCGTGAGCAGTGGCCTGGCCTGCAGATAACTCTGGTGTTAACTCAGGAAATGTTGCTGACCACAGAGGATCAATCAATCTTATAAACCAGGGTTAAAACAGGGTTGTGTCAGAAGCTGTTCTCAGTTGGCTGGTTCACAACTTCACATGATACACATATTATTACCTTTATATGAATAATCATGATAAATAGTAATTGGAACTGAAGATGTGATCGTCATCACATTGTCTATAAATATATTTGGTAATGTAGTAGATTTTTCGTATTAAGATTCAGTTACTAGTGAATGGATCAGGGCTATCATGTGGCTACTTTTCCATTGTTTCAACAGAGGTGGAATCCTCATTTATTTATCAAACCCCGCATTTAGTACTAAATAAAGCTTACCCACTCGACAAGGCTCTCATCGCCCAATGGATTTGATGCATCGACAGGCTTTCTACCAGTAATGAGCTCTAAGAGGACAACGCCAAAAGAGAAGACATCAGATTTCTCAGTCAGCTTGCCACTGGATGCATACTCTGGAGCCATGTACCTATAAAGAAAGGGAAAAAAACAATTATTATCAGGAAAAGAAAAGCAAATGTGAAGTATTCTTGTCTTGTGTACAAGTCAGTTTCTTCTTGTACTTACCCAAAAGTTCCCATCACCCGTGTAGTTACATGCGTGGCAAAATCCATGGCTAGTCTTGCAAGACCAAAATCAGCAACCTGGTGCAGGGACAGTACCCAATTCAGTAACAAGGATCATATTACAGCGGGTTTCCCTTCCCAAGTTAGCATTGTTACCTGTGCCTCGAAGTTGTTATCCAGCAGAATATTAGAGGATTTTATGTCTCGGTGGATAATTCGGGGATGACCTGCCAAAGGGAAGAAAAAATTCAGGTGTGATGAGAAGAAAGCAGCGCATCGAAAGCAAATGAATGAATGAGAATGGGCATTACAATCTTCATGAAGATATGCTATTCCTTTAGCCGATCCAGCAGAAATTTTAACCCTGGCTGGCCATTCCAGAACCGGCACGCCACGTCCTATATATATATGACACGGCAGAATCATGAAGATACAACAGCTGTTCAGTCGGGACTCAGAACATGTAAAGATCGATGCCGCACAGCATCAAAATGAAAGGTTAACTAACACCATACATACGATACATACCATGTAGATGATAGTGCAACGTGTCGTTGGGCACAAAATCGTAGACAAGCAAGCGCTGGTCGCCCGAGATGCAATACCCAACAAGAGAAACCAGGTGGCGGTGATGCACGCGGCTGATGATCTCCACCTCGGCCTGGAACTCGCGCTCCCCCTGCCCGCTGCCGTCTTTCAGTTTCTTAATGGCAACCTCTCTTCCTTCAGGCAAGCAACCCTTGTAAACAGACCCAAAGCCGCCTTCCCCCAGCAGGTTTTGATCAGAGAAACCGTTTGTGATGTTGTGCATCTCCTCGTAGGTGAAGAAGCGACAGTTGCCCATGCTGTACTCTGACATTGTGTCTTTGAACTCGGGGCTCCCGGCGCTGTAGTTGGCTTTGGTTTTCTCTGAATGTCCTCCTGAACAAGAAATGAGTGTCAGTTATCAGTTCACAGCACATGAATGCACTTACAGAGCTCATTGCACTTACCTAGTAGCACTTGTGGAGAAGCAGATGGTGAGGGTGAAGGCATCACAAACCCGGCATGGTAACCGGTCATTCTCCTCCGTTTCTTCTTGTACCAACACCCGGCGCCGAGCAAACTAAGCACGAGGATCACCACGACGACGCCGATCCCCGCCTTTGCGCCATCATTCAACCCACGGCTGCTCGGCGAGGGGCCGCTGTCCTGCCATGAGGGGTCCTGTGGCATGTTCGGACCGATTGGTGTTGGCGGGGTTGTTGTTGGGGCGCTAGGCACAGATGGAGGACCAAAACCTGGCGTCGACGGCGGTGAGGGGGCGGTGGGAGTAGCAGGGACGGTGGGAGAGGTTGGGGAGGGGCTGGTGGGAGGTTTGATGATGGGACTGACGGAGGGCGGCGGCGCCTGCGGCTCGGTTGGAGGAGGCGGCGACCCCGGGTGCCGCGGCGGTGGTGACCGCGCCACGGGCGGCGCGGTCGAGCGATCCGGCGGGCTTGGTGGTGGAGAAGTGGTCTTTGGCGGCGGGGGTGACGCGGCCGGCGCAGGGGGCCGCAAAGGCGACTGCTTGGGCGGGTCAGCGGCAGGCGCGGGCGGCGGCGGCACCGCAGTGGGCGGCGAGGGTGGCGGCAATGCGGCTGGCGGCGGAGATGCGACGGGGACCGGCGGCGGCGACGCGGTGGGGTCCGGGGGAGGCGACGGAGAAGGGGCGGTGGGGATTCTGGCGTCTGCGGCGGCACGGCCGCGGAGGGCGCGGGAGGGGCCGCGGGCGGGTCGGCCGGGGTTTCATTGGGCAGCTTGACCGGGGCCGGGGAGGCGGGGGAGGAGGTGGCGGGCGCGACGGAGGCGGCCGGGGAGGCCTTGGTGGCCCCCGGCGAGGGGGAGGGCGAGGAGGCCATGATTGGAGCCTGGCCTAGCACAGCGGCAGCAGCGGGAGTGCCTTGTTGGTGTTGGACACGGAAGGTGGTTGTTCCATGCACCGAATCCGGCGGGGAGAAAGGAAAGGAAATCCGGCAGCGGATTCCGCGGAGTGATTCGCGCAGGAAGCAGGCAGAATTCTTTCCCCTCCTCCTCCTACTGCCGGCGGCGGCGGCCTCAAGAAACGGAGGAAATGGCAAGAAGAAACCCGAACCTGCCTGGATTCGCACCGAATTCCGGAGGAGGAGGAAGAAGAAGGAAGACCCAAGGAGAAATCGCCTCCTCTAGAAACAGCTGGAACAGATGGGAGAGTGGATGCGGACGCGGTGGCTCACTCAGATCAGATCAGATCCAGCAGTAGAGCGGTGGTGGCATTGAAGGCGGGGATGCAGCGGGGAAGGTAACCGCGGACGGGAAGAGAAACAAGCATGAGACGAGACGAGACGGGCACTGGCAAAGCAGAGGAGAAACAATGAATTCTTTCCTAAACCAAAAATGAATTCCCCTCTCAGTCTCACCTACCCGTGATCTTGCTGCCACCCACTGATGACTCCCTCCCTCCCTCCGTTGGACTGAATTCCACTCTAGTGAGCAGAGACAGAGAGGAAAAAGGAAGACCGGCTTTGCTAAGACTTTTATCACTTTCCATTCTCTAATCTCATTTTTTTAACACTTCCCTCATGTGTTCATGGATGGAGTGGGCGCCTTTTCCCTTCTTCTTTTTTCTCTCTCTCTTGCCACGCGGTTTCTCTTTTACTTTTACTTTCTTGATGATGATTGAGCACCGTGCCTTGTTTAGCCTAGCCCTAGAGTTAATAGCATGCCCATTCCGGCTCTTTTTCTTTTCTTTTTCTTTTTCTTTAGCCTAGAGTTAAACCACATACCACAAAAAGCCGCCAGCCTTTTTCTTTTTCTTTTCTTTTCTTTTCTTAATTAACTATTACTCCCTCCGTTCCTAAATATATACTGCGTCCTTGATTCCCGTGCTTCAGCTCTGATCATAAATTTAACCAACGAGCCCGATTGCGATGGGAGCAAAAGTTATACTACCAATGAATTCGTATTCAAAACAAGTTTTTCAATTAAAATTTTTCCTCCTGCCGCAGCCGGTCTCGTCTCATCGGTTAATTTTATGCTCAAAGTTGAACCTCGAGAAAACGCGAGCGCGCTACATTTTGAAACGGAGGGAGTGGAGCAATGCGCGTGGGTTGCGACCGCCCCGTTATTTACCTGTCCAAACTAATGTGATCCTGCGAATAAATGCTTACCAAACATAATACAGCAGACAAGTTCAAACTACATCTAAAAACTTGAAATTAAGACAGATGTTCACCACTTCCTCGCCGTCCCTTTGCCCTTCCCGTCACCGGCGCAGCTGTACGAGTCTGCGGCAGGAGGTGGGTCCATGTCGGACCCGTCGTTGGAGGTGGAATCAGAGATGACGATGTAGCCTTGCAAGTGCCGGACGACGTGGTCTTGCTTGCGCTTGAGCTTGGCCACCCTTGCTGCCTCTACCGCTGCCTCCGCCGCCTCCCGCTCGGATTGCTCAATGTCGAGGCGGAGCTGCTTGGTGTTGATCCTCCGGAGCCGTCGGGCCTTCATCTCCACCTCAGTCAGTGACCGGCGGCACACCCACTCAAGGAGACAGTCGTCCTTGTCGGGCACCCGGTGGTGGCGGGCGGACTGCACAGACGCGTCGGACCCACCCGCCATCTCCCTTGCCCTCTGCCTCTCACGGCGAGCGGCAGTTGCCTCCGACTCCAGACTACACATCCGCGGTTGTGGCAGAGCAGGCACTAGAACCCAGTGCTGCCCGCGCGGAGCAGCGGGCCAGAGGTGGAGGAGGTCGTCGGGCGAGAGGAGCAGCTTGTGCAGGCCTCTCAAAGCCGCGCTTGGGGTGGGAAGGCCGGTGCCAATGTCGGCGCTGCGGCGACGGGCGACAGATGGCATCGCATCGGACCCAGAGGTGCCGCCCGTATCGACCCGCGAGTGCTCGAGCGCGATACGGAGCGCCAGCTCCTCCTCGTCTCTGGAGCTGCCGGCGGAGTTGCTGCCGGTGCTGGACATGCTCGCCGACGCTAGGGATTTGGCGGATTGAGGAAATTGAAGCATTGGGAAAGGGAGGGGAGCGGAGCGGAGTGAGCTAGGGTTTCTGCCAGATAGGAGTTTTTGTGGGGTCGGGGTGGGTCAGCGGTAGGCGGGTTGACGTGGCAGACGTGCCTGGGCGTGCCTAGGTCGCCTCATATTCGTCCTACATTTACGACAGATATAAGGGGTGTCGGTCAGTCCGGGTGTTTGAGGCCCGTCTGAGAGCTTCTGTTGGGTCGGATTTTGTAACCGATCAATGATCGGACGGCCTGGCCAGAAGTATGAGACGGATATAGGGTGCCCGGCCATGGACACTCTTATCTAGTTATCCTAGCTACCGCGCTGTACATTTTTCGCTATCCGAAAAGCAGAAATCTTTTATTCGGGTGAGATTGTTTATTTGATGAACAGTTGCTGGCTTTGGAATTTAGCTCTGCAACGCAGATGCGTGCACATGGCCTCGACATGGGTGTCGACTCTGCAATGGAATGCCCCATTAGGCTTTGAAATATTTGACCGGCAATATTTTTCATTTCATTTTTGTATATATGAAACTTAAGTCAGATTCGGCAGCTCGAGGAGGACGCCCGCGTGTAAATACTAAATGTTGACAGTGAGCGTGAGAAATTCTATGTTTTGCCAAGGTGATAAGAAAATTCTTATCTCACAACGAAAGTGAAATAACTGTTAGGGATTAATTTACTCCTAATAATCTTGCTCACGATCGATGGTTGCCAGTTTCAGCAATCGACATTAGTTCGGCTCAATTATCAACTGTTTGTTGTTTGTGGTGCAATCTTACCGTCTTTGTAATTATCGCATTTGTACAGAGGGTGTAATTATTTTATGAATCAGATGTATATATAGGCATGTTTTTTTTAATGTATTTATTCACTCATTTCAGTTTATATGTAATCCATATAGAAATATCTAAAATATCTTATATTTGTGAACGTAGGATGTGCTTTAGACTCGACATGTGCAATTGATTGGAAACCCAAGCATCACCCGGGATTTTGATTTAGAATAATTGTGACGTGGTGAACCAACCTGTGGTTGGATGATTAGGTGGACAGTGGTATCCCCAGCCCATCAGGGTTCAAGTCCTGATGCTTGTATTTATCCTGGATTTATTTTAGGATTTTCGGTGATGTGCGTTCAGTGGGAGGAGATGTTCCCGTCGACTACGAGACGCCTTTGATGACTTCATCAATCTCAAGATGATATGCCGAGCGAATCTATCGGAGGTGCTGATAGGGACAGGGTGTGCGTGTGTGTTTATAGAGATGAGTGTATACATATATATGAGCGTCTACGTCTGTACTGTGTTAAAAGAAATTGTGACGTGGCGTTCTAGTCAGACGTCACATGGGCATTACAATTGAAAGTCTGGCTAGACAAGGTAAATGTGAAATATTGCACAACCAGGCGGTAACATGAGAACTCGTAAAAAAGTGGTAAAATGAGGAATTCTTTTACTTGGCAAGATCTTGATAAGATTTACCGCAGCCATATAGTACTGTTTCTCAAAGTCCTGGTGGTCATATGGTCAGTGTTGTTATTGGTGTGCCTCATAAATCCGGCTCCATTTTTTGGTACTCCCTCCGGTCCTTTTTACTCTGCATATTAGGTTTGTCTGAAGTCAATTTCATCCAACTTTGACCAAGTTTATATAAAAAATTATTGACATTTACATAACAACACCAATATCATTAGATTCATCTCGGAATATATTTTCATATTATATTTATTAGATATTATAAATGCTAATAATTTCTAATATAAATTTAGTCAAACTTAGCTAAGTTTGACTTTCGGCAAATCCAATGTGCAGAGTAAAAAGGACCGGAGGGAGTACCACTAGGCACCGGAGGACAATGGACCTCATGCAAAATAATTACCATGCAGCTCCGCTTTGGAACGTAGTAGCAAGGAGTGGACCGTTGGGAAATTGTGCGTTGGATTCAAATGCTTAATCTGTCGGTTGGTGTTGAACAGTTGAAAGCTGAACATCCAAGTAAACTTACATCATGAAGCATTAAAATTTAGGTCAAGGTTTCTTAAAGTTGACTCAGAGGTGACCCAATTCTCTCGTCGTAAATTACGCGTGGTAGACTGAATAAATAACACTAGACTAGCTCGTCGCCATAACTAATCAACGTTGATTCGATTGAACGCCTTTGACTCCAGCTACTTAAATTAACAGTGGTGACAGGACTAGTTAGGCTGGTCATAGTGGGGAGTAACTTATACTACTGTCATGCATATGACACTAGCCTAAGTTACTACTACCTCCGTCTCGGTGAATAAGTCATTCGCGCAGTTCTATGTCGACGATTTAACTATTTAAATATGTATTATATGTGACAAAAAATATATATTTAGAAACTACATCTGTGTAGAAATCTTGTGATATACTTTTCATGACATATAACACATATTTAATTCCTCAAATCGATGGCCTAGAACTACGCGAATGACTTATTCACCTAGACTGAGGTAGTACCTTCATAGTGCAAAATAACATAGTAGTAGTGTCATAGATGACTTCATTAATTAGCTTGTAGACTCATCTTGTCTTGAAAAGCGCTATGTTACAGTAACATATTATGTTACCACTTCTCATTAACTACATGCCACATAAGCAAAAAAATCTCGGAATGCGCTATATTACTTGCTAAGTTAGTCCCATTATGACTAGCCTTATAAGCACGCAGGGATACTCCCATTCGATACGAAATTCTAGGTGGGGCATCTCCAACAATTTCCTCCCGTATCCATCCATGAACAAGAAGGACCAGTGCGTGCACGCGAATGCAGGAGGCGATCATTCAACTATAGCCGCATACATTTTAACAACACTTTGAATCAATCGCACGAAAATCGTTCAAACACATCCGGATTTCATATAAACATGACATATTTCATTACAGTTACATCAAAGCGGTGCTAGTACGACTCTGGAGGTATAGTTAATATCTAATCTAAATGGTCACCGGCGCCCGTTCCCCGTGAACTGAAACTTCACCTTCTCCAGTTTCGCCTCGGCCTCTCCAGCTCCGCCTCCGGAGACCCGGGAAGTGAAGTTGTCCACCTCCATGTCGCCGCTAAGCAACTAATAAGGCCACCGATGTTGAGCCCACCAAGCTTGGCGTCGGTTGGAGGGGTGGAGCGGTGTCCTTCCTATGACCAGAGCGACGACGACCCTACCATGCACTACTCGCCCGCGGATGTGTCGGCTTCATGGTCGTCGTGGGGAGGGGGGCCGACTCGCCGATGTGCTCCTCATCATCGGTCCTGCCGAACGCCGCCTCGCCCACGTCGTCGCTCTCCCTGTAGAGTGGCGCGGAGGAGGAGGTTGGCGCCAATTCATCGTCGACAGCGTCCTCCATTGGGATGTCATTATCCTCCAGCTGACAGCAATGGCGGCCATCTCCTTCTTCTGGTCCAACATCGGCCCGTCCGGAAGAGCTTTGGCGCCGGAGGAATCCATGGTGGGAGTGGTGTAGAGAGGGATCGGAGGCGAATGACTGCGACTACTATAGCCGGGGCAACAGTTTATATAGCAATGGTGGGCGACAGAGAGATGGACGGGTGGCGCCGGTGGAGGGGCCTCGGCAACTGTGTGCCATCAATGTGGGCGACGGACGGACGGAGGGGCGGCCGTTGTGTCGTTTGAATGCGCAATAGTTGCCTGCACTGGGAAGCAGCCCATGCGGCACTCTCTCGGCCGACGTCAGTGAGCGGTCGTGTCCGCTCTGGCCGGGCATGAATGCGGTCGCTGACGCTTTGGAACGGCGCTGAGCGAAAACACGCGCGGGGGGGGGGGGGGGGGGTTGGGTGGGCCAGGGCGGCCAGAAGAGGGCTTGGGAGCAGTCCGGACTCCCGCGAACCCCCTTCCCCCACGTTTGTCTCAGGTTTACGGGAGAAAACACGTCTGGACAGCGCCATGGACCGATACTTGACCACGTTGGATGGCTTCGGTGGTCCAGACGCTGCGGAAGGTTTGCGGGTCGACGTTGAAGATGCCAAAATTAGTAACAAATAATATGCATCAGAGGTAGTACAATAACCTTCACTGACCTTGTGGGAGTATATACTAAAGTAGTGATGTAAACCATCTTATATTAATTTACAGAGAGTACATGTTACTTCCTCCGTCTCAAAATTCTTCTCTTAGATTTGTCTAGATAGAGATGTATTAAAGTCAAAGCCCATTTTGTGAATTGGCATGCAAATGTCACTAGTGACGTGTAGAAAGGGTAGTGATTTTGACCATTTCACACTTGCATATATAGACTTGTAGGGTCCGCGTGCAGAAGAGTTAATTAGTACTGCTCGAAACTGATTATGGTAGTTCAATAATTGAATGGTGGTACACTAATTTCAGCCCAATTAATTAGCCAACGGCGCAGTCGGCAGTGCCAGCTGAGCTCATGTGCATATGGGTCACTTCACACAGTGTATTTCCTGTTGACCATGGCCTCCCTAAACAAGTCTCACATTGTGAGTTTGTGACGTGTTTCCTTTTCAACTTTTGTTTGTTTGCCAACCATGTATGACTTGTCTCGTATTAATACTAGATTAATGAATAGTACTGTATTATGCATGCGATGCATTACTTGATCATGCTATAATACCAACAAAACAAGAAAAAGACGGGTCACTTTTAAGGGTTCTATTGTGGTTTCAGTTAGTCACGAGAAGTTTCTACAAATTTCAGTGAGAGCTAATTAACATCCAAACGAAATACTCCCTCTGTCCCAAAATAAGTGACTCAACTTTGTACTAACTTTGTATTTGATCACTTATTTTGGGACGGAGGGAGTAATACTTTCAACAAACTCCTACATCTAAAAGGAGAATTAAGTAAGTTGTTTTTTAGTTTGAAAAAAAATGGGCCCTTATTGGACAACAGCCTTAGGCTCAGTTCGTGGTGGTTGCTATAAAGAATAATGCGCTCACAACTAAACGTGTGTGTGTGTGTGTTCGGATGCTTAGAAGGGCTCGTCGATCTTTAAACTCCGAAACTCCAGTCTTTGGTAGGTGCTATTCAAGTGTGTGCATGTGGTGATGCTTGCGCGAGTACATATATATTGTGCTCAGTGTTCTATGAAAATGTGGCTAGTTGAGCTATGAAATAAGAAAAAATGTTAGTCAAAACGGAAACACTCACCGACTTAAAATGCAAGGTTATGTTTAACGTTCCTTTCATCGTCCTCCCTCCCCACCCTACCTGCACTTTTGGTTTGCCGGTTTTTCCCATCAGGTTACAACTAAAGTCCATTTTTAATACGAATGATACTAGGTAAATCATGACTATTGTTTACAAAATACTTGTGCCCCGTTGCGACCGCACGGGCTATTATCGGGTCTTGTTGTAGACGACTCATAGTAGACTGAATAAATAGCAATAGACTAGCTTGTCGCCATGATTAATTAACCTTGATTCAATCAACGTTGACCCACTTGGCTAAATTAACAGTGCTACTAGTGTGCTAGTGCTAATTAAACATGGGGTGACGCTACTCAATAATAGAAAAAAGATGTGTGTGAAGTTTGGTGGTTAGAAGAATGCAAATCGGCATCTTCTTTTTCGCTATCTTTCTCAAGTCCACCGACACTAGAGATCGTTCCGGGTGACGTGGCATGCAAATGTCACTAGTGATGTGTAGACAGTGCGATGACTTTTGACCACTTCATAATTCTTATTGATCTTTACATGTTTGCACAAGAGCTGGCAATGATTTTTAAGAGCTCGCCGCAGCTGTGATTTGAGAGCCCAATAATTGATGGGCAGCAGTGTAGTTGCTTAATTAGTACTCCCATATAAGATATTATTACATCTAATTTGCTCATAAACGAGTCTCATGTGACTAATCTCGGCATCTTTCGCTTTCCATGCAGTCAATCCAACAGCTAATCTCCTTCACATCCACCCAACCATCTGTCACTACGCATTATGACTTGTTTCAGACAGTCCAAATTGCCTCATCACATGTGCTTTTTGGGATAATTAAAAGTATACAAATCAAAGAGAAGGGTTGTTGTTTCTTGTTTTCTTCAAGAGAGT
This sequence comes from Triticum aestivum, assembly GCF_018294505.1. Classification (NCBI taxonomy): domain Eukaryota; kingdom Viridiplantae; phylum Streptophyta; class Magnoliopsida; order Poales; family Poaceae; genus Triticum; species Triticum aestivum. The sequence goes on from NC_057801.1 coordinate 3,994,595, forward strand.
GCTTGATGTACTACTTTGCCATTTCTTTTTTGCACGATTGCTAGGAATATAGAGTAGAGTATCCATTGAAAAAGAGAGGCAGTGGCGGCAATTATGCAAGTGGCTTGTTAAAAGGTGGCTATATCGTAGCCACATACAAAACATGTTTCTTCAGGCATAAAAACAGGGGAGTCTTGTTTAATACTACAACCTTTGCTTAATAAAACAGGGAAGTCTTGCTTAATACGTACAACCTTGGCTGGATCTAAACCTGCTCATGGATTAGTCGGACTTACCTCTCGTGCATGGCTCGGGCTTCATTTTACAGCTCAAAATAGAGCTTGAAATAGATTTGGGAATGGCTTCCATGTGTGTGCACTGAAAAATTGTTTGGGCCGGGCTCGAGTTTAAGAAAATAAAAACTTTTCAGGAAAAAATTGCTATGTCTGTCTAAATTTTTTGAAAAAATGCCATACGATAGCAATCGCTTGTTATAGTGATATATTGGCCAACCCATTTAGCTGTGCTAGATACCTATTGGGCATGAACCAGTGACTCGTTTTAGGAAGCTTGTGGATGGTTGTTCACAAGTTTTGGGACCCTTGTAGAAGATTCCAAAAACAATTCTATTTCTTTTACTTGTTTTCTTTTTGTTCTTTCTTTTATTTTTATATTTTATTTTTTATTTCTGCTTTTTTATTCAAAAAATTCAAAATGTTTCTCTTGTTAAAACAATGTTTGGATTAAAAAAAACCTATTTTTCCAAAAAACGTTTGAGTTTTTTTCCAATTTTGTATAAATCTTCAGAATTTAAACATTCTTCAGAACTTTTGAAAATCTTTGGCCCTTTAAATTTTTATCTAAATTTAAAAAATAGTACACAATTTCAAAAAATGTTTAAATTTAAAAAAACCATTCATATTATTCATAATTCTTCTAAAGTTGTGAACAATTTTAGAATTTTGGAATTTTTGTCAAATCGTTGAACATTTTTAAATTTGCAAACAATTTTTGAATTTTTTGAATTCTCGAATATTTGGTTTTGATTTCTTGATTTTTGTTAATTCGTGAACATTTTTTGAACTTGCGAACAGTTTTTTGGTTGCTCGAACATTTTGTGAATTCACAACATTTTTTGAATTCGCAAAGTTCAAAATTTTGAAAAAGTGTCTGAGCTCTTTGTAAAGGTTCACTTTTTCAAAAAATGTTCTTGTTTTCTAAATTTATTTTGATTTTTGTTTAAAACGTGTGTTTTCTCTTTAGACGTGCATCATTGTCTTTTTTTTTTGTTGAGAATGTGCAACCTTGTTGATGGCGTCAAACGCGAGGGAGCGAGTGCGTCCCCAATCGCCCCCAGATGGATCGATCGAGTGCGAGAGCGATGCTTAGTTGGGCCAGGCCCAGGTACCTTGGCAACAAGCGACACCTATCACTGCCCCCTTTTGGATGATTTAACAAAGGCGGCTGCTAGGGATGGGACTTCCTATTTGCCGCCATGTTCGGTGATACTTCGCCAGGGAGCGGAGCGGGCGGAGCGCCCATTTTGCCGCTCGCCAAAATTGTACTGGATGACGCTCCGCTCCGCTGCGGAGCTACAGAGCGGAGAGTTTCCGAACGGCCCTGAAATGGGCAAACAAAAGCGCGAAATTAAATCCACTTGATAGTCGTTGTAACATTTTGTTGTTAGCCAATAAACCGTCTGGTAAATCATTCACATCTGTGGTTTGAGAGCCGAATAATTGATGGGCGGCATTGTAGCTGCTTGATCAGTAGGCTACTAATTCTGGCTTCATTAGCAACCGGCACGGCACAAAGCCGGTGCGTGAGTCACTTTGACTTCACACCGTCGCTGAATCGCATGTGTGCAATCTCAGCATCTTTCGCTTTCCATGCATGCAATCCAACAGCTAATCTCCTTCACATCGAACCAACCATTATGACTTGTTTCAGATAGTCCAAATTAGATGTGACGGATTACCTATCACGCATGCTTTTTTTGGGATAAAAAGTACTCTATATCGCATGTGAAGGGTTGTTGTTTTTTCTTTTCTACAAGAGAGTGCTTGATGTATCACCGTGTTTGTCATTTTTTGCACAAATGGTAGGAGGGTAGAGTATCGGTTGAAAAATAATGTAGAGGCGGCAATTATGCAAGTAGCTTGTTTGTAAAGGTGGCTATATCTTGGCTACACATATAAAACATGCATAAAACACGTTTCTTCATGCATAAAACAGGGGAGTCTCGCTTAATAGTACAACCTATGCTTAATAAAACAGGGGAGTTATCAGCTTTGTTTAATACAACCTCAGCTTAATAAAACAGGGCATACTTCTCCATGTACCAAGTGTCAATTTCACATGGATGTGCGGTACAACCCCCATTTTTTTTCTTTTCTTTTCTTTTCTTGTGGGTTGTTGATTCATGCCGTCGATTGCTTTTGTTCCGTGGTTGCTGCATCAATTTCCCCATCGAGCCAGAAAAATATATTTGGCAATAGGTACATGCATGGCTATAACACAACTGTTGGTTGAAGCTAAATAGTGATAGTGCTAGCTACACAGTCACTCGACACTAGATTAGCGCATAATCAAACTTGATGTTAACGTTAGGCTCGAGCTCGGCTCAACCAAGCTTGGTAACCAAATGATTTAGTGTTCGAACCTCATGTTAGTCTCGAGCATTGTTCGATAAAGCTTGGCAACTAAAGAAATAAATGTTCAGTCAAAAATACAGTTAACACCACAAAGCTCGGCTGAGCTTGATCTCGGCTGGACCTAAACCTGATTACTGGCAGGTTGGGCTTGCCTCTTGGGCCAGGCTTGGGTATAATTTTACAGCTCGAAACGGAATTTGGGTCGGGCTTCCATGTGCGCGCACGGAAAATGTGTTCGGATCTCACGGTCCCTATTTCCCGCCTAGGTCGATGGATATCGACCAAATGCGCACCCCCTTGCAACACACGAACCATATTGGGCCGGTCCAGTTCAGCTACTTTTGCTGAGTCTTCGCACGGGTTTTAGGATGGTTAACCTTCCCAGACCGGTTTTTCATCTGGTATTATTCTTTTTTTTTCATTTTCATTTTTTGTCTTATTTCTTTTCTGATTTTTGATTTTTTTACCTATTCTTTTTCATCATGTTTGTTTTCTATTTTGGTTTTTTCTTCTTCACATCTATTTTTTAGTTATGATTTTTTTTTGAAAATCATGAACATTTATCATTCATAGAATTCAAAAATTGTCAACAAATACAAATATGTTCATTAAAATTCAAAAAAAGTTCATCATTTATGAAAAATATTCATGAATTTCAAAAATGATCATAGGATTCAAAAAATATATAACATAATTTTTTCTGTTCAATTCAAAATTTCGAAATTCTGAATATTTTTTAAGTATTCCCTAACTAATTTTAAAGACGTAACACTTTTTCTCTAAGGATATGTTTTTTGTACCCATGACCAATTTTCAAATCATACCGTTCCTACAAATGTGCGAACATTGTCACGAATTGTTTTTGAAATCATAAACAACATTTTGGATTTGCAAATATTTTTGCCGAAACCACCAACATTTTCTGAATTTGTGAATATTTTTGCAGTTTTTTGATTATTTTTTCAAATCGGGAATATTTTTTGAATTCATGGCCATTTTTTAAATCACAAACATTTTTTATATAATATTTTCCAAATGAACGAACATTTTTTTCCAAAATCATGAACAAAATGAAGAACTTATTTTGTATTCGTGAACATTTTTTCAGTTTCAACATTTTTTAAAATCTGGAATATTTTTATAATTCATGAATATTTTTGAAAGTCATGAACACTATTTGAACCCCCAAATGGTTTTTCAAAATGGCGATCAGTTTTTGAATTAATGAACATTTTCAGAAATGCACGAACATTTTTTTAATTGAAGAAAGTTTTTAATTCATGAATATTTTGAAAATTTATTTTATTTGAAATCTTGATAATTTTTTTAATAAAGCAAAAAAAAAAACAAGGGAAACGCAAGGAAAAAAACACGGGCACCCCACCCCCACATGAGCTGGCTCGACAAACCCGCTTGGGCGAGAGAGGGTTCGCTCTCCATCATTTCCCACCACGTGGTGTCGGGGAATAGGCGCACCCTTCGGGTCTGGCTCGAACATCATTTTGTAGCTCGAAACAAAATTTAGGCCAGACTTCCATGTGTGCCCACTGAAAAATGTGTTCTGGTCGGGCCCGAGCTTGGGAAAATAGACATTCTTGGGCTTTATGCCGGACTCGGGCTTGTACTTTGAGATTCCGGCTTTCTTGAGTCCGGCCTACCCAACATGCCCTGACATATATGATTAAGTTTAGCTAGACCAAGTGAGTTGTTTGCATGGTTTTCACTTTCAGTGAGATTTCGGTGAAATTCACTGAATTTCAGTAATTTCAGCAGACACTGAAATATTACGTTTCGGCCAAAATATTTCAGCAATTTCAGTATAGCACAACAATTCCAATATTTTTAAAAATATTTTTTAATTTTTTCAAAATTTTAATTGAATTCAAGTGAATATTTCGGCCATTTGGCTGAAACGGAAACTGAAATCACTGAAATTCACTGAATTTCAGTGATTTCGGTTGGTGCTGAAATTTTTCTGAAACTGAAATTGAAAACCATGGTTGTTTGTAATTTTATTTTTGAGAGTAGTTGTAGAAATTTTGAAACGGACAATTTTGCTAAGTTTTCTTTATCGTTGGCGTTGGGCAGACATATCTGGCTGCTGCAGCCAGATGATATGGTAGCAATTCCGTTGGTTCTTGTTAATCTATAAAGCAAATGCCTTTTCCCTAAAAAAAGCTAGACCAAGTGAGTCATTACTATTAAAAAATAATGTTCAGTTGTATGAAAAACAGACTCAAATATCGATCGCCGAAAACCTCCTCCAAATCTAAGATTTCTACTAGTGTGTCAATCTCTGTCATACGCGGATGTCTACTATTGCGGCAGTTAAGTGAGGTTATGTCATCTATAGGTTCTTGTAGGTACTTGTGTTGTTTAATTCCTCGATGTTGTCCATCGTCGGAGTAACCTAGCGTGACACAATGGCAACACGTTTGGAGATAGCTCCAGCAAGAATTTCGAATTAAACAAGTTTGAATGTAGATACAACAAGAATTTCGAGGCATGGGGGTTCTAGTCTCCCGTGTGTTTAGGGTCACATTTGTCTCTAACTGATATTGATTTGATAATGTACTTTTTTCTATATACTTGATCAAAGTTTACAAAGTAGTATTTTGATAACACATTCAAGGCAACGAATGCCTATACATCTCCTCGTCGATCAGCAGAATGTACCAAGATTTTGTGTTCATAAAATTTGTTTGGAGCTTGCGGTCTCTATTTCCCACGTAGGTTGATGGATATCGACCAAATGCGCACCCCCTTGCAATGCATGAACCGTATTGGGCCGGTCCAGTTCGGCTATTTTCTCTGAGTGCTCCCCATCGGTTTTAGGAAGGTTAACCTCCCCAGACCGGTTGTGTGTGTATTTTTATTCTGAATTTTTTTATTCATATTTGTTTTGTCTTCTTTATTTTTTGATTTTGTTATTTTCCTTTTTTTAATGTTTCTCGTTTCTTTTCTTCTTCTTTTTCCTTTCACAAACATCTATTTTGAATTCTATGACTTTTTTTAAAGATGTGAACATTTAATTTTCATTGAACTCAAAATTTGTTCAACAAATACAAATATGTACCTCAAATACAAGCATGTTCATTAAAATTCAAAAAAAAATCATCATTTTTTGAAAAATATTCATGAATTTAAATGGTCATACAATTCAAAAATATTTCTAATGTAAAAATTGCTCATCCAATTCAAAATTTTGAAACTGTGAACATTTTTAAGTATCCAGTAACATTTTTCGAAGATGTGAACACTTAATTATTGGCAAATATTTTTTTGTAATCATGAACAATTTTTCAAATCATACCATTTCTACAAAAGCGCGAACATTTTTTCAAGTGAAGATTTTTTTTTTCGAATTAAACAACAAGTTTGGATGTAGCTACAGCAAGAATTTCGAGGCATAGGGGGTTCTAGTCTCCCCTATGTTTAGGGTCACTTTTGTCTCTAACTGATATTGATTTGATAATGTAATATAGTTATACTTTTTCCTATATATATACTTGATCAAAGTTTACAAAGTAGTACGTATATGGCTTTACAAATGCACTGTATTTTGACAACACATTGGAGGCAACGAACGCCTATACATCTCCTCGTCGATCAGCAGAATGTACCATGCAATATTTTGTGTTCATAAAATACTACTGTAGATTCCTACAAGCTACAAAGTTTAATTCCTGTACCAAAGAGAAGTCTCCACCGGGATCAGCCGGTGTTGCGCATCCCTGCGGCGATCCCGTTGATGGTGATGAGCAGAACGCCGCGGAGCTTGCGGTTGTCGTCGTCGCGTCTTGGTGTCCATTGTGGTTCTTGATGATATGCTCCATGTACCAGTCAATGGCCCGCAACTTCCTGATTGCCGAGCCAGCTTCTCGAAGATCCTTCACTGTCTTGAACAAGGGAACAACTCTTAACCTGCATGTTCACCAAGGACCGGACATTGATTTAAGCCAATGTCGCCGCTGTAGACAAGATCAGTGCCAAAACAGTAACAGCACAAAGACACAGTGTTCTACCGCTCGTTCAGTTAAGTATTCAACTCTGTTCTTAATTTTTGCCCCTTGGTTAACTGATTTGATCATTCATTGAGGTTCAGTGATACATTGATCATACATACATTCATTAGTTGACTGGAAATATCAAATATCAAATATCAGTGATACATTTCCCCCCTTCCCTCCCCTCCCCTCGCCACCGCTGGCGCTCGCTGACGGGCAAAGCCCGGTCGGCGACGGCGGCGGCGGGGCTTCCTCTCATCTTCAGTTTCCTTTTTCTTTTTTTCATTTGATTTATTTTGTTTCTTTTTCGTTTTTCATTTCTTTCGTTTCTTTTTTTCTTTTGGTTTTGGTTCTACATTTTTTGTATATGTCAACAACATTTTTCTAATACACATTTAACATTTTTTCGATACAAATTTATCATTTTTCTCATACATGGTCAACGTTTTCCTATACATATTTTTAATATTTTTCAAATACAAAATTAACATTTTCTATTACATGTTCAATATTTTTACTATGCACATTAAACATTTTTCAGATATTTTATCAACATTCACTAAATGCAATATTAACATTTTTAAACACTTTGTCAACATTTTTCAAATGCTTGATTAACATTTTAAATAAATGATAAAAAAATCATAATTTTTTATATAGATGATCAACAATTTTTCTATCACGTTCAACATTTTTCCGAATGCTTAATTAACATTTTTCAAATACTTGTTCAACAGTTTTTAAATACTTGTTCAACACTGTCCAAATACTTGTTAAACATTTTTCAAATACTTGTTCACCATTTTTCAAATGATTTTTGTAGAGTGATTGTAATATATATATTTTTAGAATATTCTAAATTATAAAAAATAAACAAATAAAGCAAAAAAACAAAAAAAAAAAGAAAAGGAGGCTGGAGCTTCCTGCGCGGCTGACGCGAGGGTGCCCTCTGTCTCGCTTACAACGAGACATAGGGGCGTCCCAATTGCTATGTATCGGTTGTACCGAGCGATACGGTAGTAATCGCCCGTTACGTTGATATATTTTGCCGGCTCATTTGGCTACGCTAGATACGCACTCAGCGTGAACCAGCAACTTGTTTTAGGAAGCTTCTGGAAGGTTCTTGACCAGTTTTGTGACACTTCTACAAGGTTCCTAAAATGTTTTTTTTCCTTTACTGGTTTTCTGTTTATTCTTTTTTTCCTTTTTATATTTCAGTTTATTTTTTCTTTACTTTCATTTTTTATTCACAAATTTCAAAACATGTTCAAAATATTCAAAAATTGTTCTCCTTTTGAAAAAATCTTTGGAGTTTGAAATTTGTTCATGGTTTTCAAGTGGAGACAACATGGTGCAGATTCAAAGTACTATTAATCCAAACTTGGCCACTTTGGATCCATCCACTTGGATCTAATCAACATTTCTTTAACACACAAATATAATAACTCATCATGATCATAATGATATAACTATATCTAAATTATGACTGTATCAAAACTTATATAACAGTATATAAATACACTATAAAACAAAAAAGAAATGGAAAATAATAGTAGCACGGGGCTGGGGCACGCTGTTAATAATTATCAGTAGCGCCGGTGGGAGCAAATGCTACTGCTATCTGAGTTAGCAGTGGGGGGGGGGGGGTCAGGCTCATGCTACTGCTAAAATTTAGCTGTAGTGCCCTACTAGTAGCGCGGGTACCCGTGCTACTGCTAGGCCAAAAATCCGCGCTACTGCTAGGGTTTTCCCTAGTAGTGAACCACCCAAGATTTTTTTTTCAACACCATTCATCCATCATATTCAACATTCTACTATATGCATATGAATCATTCATTCAACATCCATCATATGTAGCCAACTAGTTTTTTTTTGAAACGAGGCAAAAGACTTGCCATTTCATTGATTAAGAAGAAGAGAATTGCCCCGTTAATTGGCGGAAAACCGGGCTAAAACCGATACAACTCAACCCATATGACATGGGCACCACCGGCCAACTTGGCCACCGACAAGAAACTCGGGGCTACAAAGAAGAAAGACATCCGTCGAAGAGTCGCAAGCATCATCGTCATCACCGGTTGCCTCGAACGGGCGACTCCGACTTCACCGTAGAGCTCCACCATCGAAGTCAACCCGCAAACAGCCGCCGAAGCCACGACGGCACATGCCAACAGATGGCCACACGCGCAAGCAACCGTCAGCTCCGACTTTGACGACGAGCTTCGAAAGGAAAATATGCAGGACTTGCGCCGAGCGTGCCCTCCATAACGGAAGGGCACCTCAGACACGGCGGGAAGAACCGACTACCGAAGTCCATGCTGCGACCCGAGCTCCTCTCAACGCCCTCATCGTTGCCAAAACAGAAACCAACGCCCCGCCTCAGCAAGCCACGCAGCGAAGATGCCGCCATCCACCGGTCTCCAGTCGTAGCCGGCTCCGAGACGATGCCACCAAGGAGGAGAAAGACGCGAAGACGCCCCCATCGCCCGATCCAGCTGATCTGAGGTTTCCCTCCGGAGCCAATGTCGTGGAGAGGAGGAGCACAGCTCCAAGACGACGCTTTCAAGAAAGTAACGACACCCGCGGGCGCCGCCATCGCCGGCTCCAATGAAGATCGGAACAAGGATTTCTCCCAGAGTTGTGCCACCATCAATCGCCACCGACCGCCGCCCACGCTCCACCATCCCAGCCGAGGTCGACCTCACTCTGATCGCGGGATCCCACGATCCACCGCGCCCAGATACGCACCACCCCCTGGCCGAAGCCGCCAACCACCACCGCAGCACCATCGCGGCCACCACCACCGCAGCAACCACCTGCATCGCAAGGAGCAGCAACCAGAACGGAGCACCGAGGCGCCAGATCCAGATCGAACCGCTCGAGCGAAGCATCTGAGCAGGAGCCGGCACTCCACACGCAGCACACCTCGCGCTACAGGGACGTCAAGCCCGCCACGCCCAGCAGTCGCTGCGCCCGCCGCGCGTCGGCCGCCGGTCCGCGCCCCACGCGCGCATCCGAAGTTGTCGCGCACACGCACGCCGCCTGCGCACGCCGTCCACGCCCAGGCCGCGCCAGGAGCTCGGACCGAAGCCGCCGCCTCAGCACCCCTCCCTCCGCCCGCAGCCTACACGGAGCTCCGCGCGCCGGCCGCCATCCGCCGCCCGCCGCCGCGAGCTCCCCCTCGCGAGCGCCCAGGAAACGACGGGGAGAAGAGGCCCCGCCGCCGCCGGATCCGCGCGGGCTTCGCCCGGCGGAGCCCACCGGCGACGGCGAGGGGAGTGAGTGGAAGGAGGGCGAGCGGTGGACGGGGCTGAGCCGCCGCTCGTGTCGCCCCAGGGAGGGAGCGACGTGAGGGCTGGGATGAAGACAGCCAACTAGTTAGAATCTCTCCAACATCCATCATATGACAATTCATTCAATTTTTTTGGTGATGAACTAGGATTCGTATCAAATCTACATAGAATCTCTCCAACTAGTTACTAGAGTTCATATTGAACCCCATACATCATATAGAATCAATCTAAACAAATCTAGGATCAACCAAAATTAAAATATAGTACAAAAATAGGGTTCATTTGTACCAAATAATGCATCAAATCGAAAGCTTTTTGACTAAAACTAATTGGAGGGATTGAGAGAGCTTACTTTTCTCGTTTCGGGGCCATCTCGATCTGCAAAAACTATGATGAAACTAAGGAGATCCGAGAGGAGGAGTGGAGTGGATGAGAGAGGGGGAAGAGCAGTTCTTCTCTGTTCTTGTGGCGCGGATAGGAGAAGAGATGGGGTGGGTGAACCGGCCCCTGCGGCTTATAATTGCTCAGACCCTACCGCCGGAGACCCTGGCGGTAGGGTAAGTCAACCTACCGCCGGGCCTTGCGGCGATAGGGTCGTCGGATGGAGGGGGCAGTTGCCGTTTGCTGCTGTTGACGTGGATTAGTTGCCTACCACCACTGGCCTGGGCGGTAGGCTATGCACTCCCACCGCCAACCGGCCCGACAGTAAGAAAAAGAGTCTGATCCTGCTAATTTTTTCGCAAAGGGTCAAAACACAAAAATCGGCTGTGACAGATCAGACACATACTCTAATACATGACCGCGCGTGCTCCTTTGTCTTCAAGCGGAAAAAGTCCAAAGCAAACCTTGAATTTGTAGTTGAAAGCTAAATCAAACCCTGAACTCTCATCCTTGAAATCATATACCAAACTCTCTAATCCTGGCCTATTTTGAATCTTCAGAGGACTTAGCCGGTAATTGCTGAATTGGGCCAGCACATTAGCATAGTCGCTCGTGCACACGCACTGCACTGGTTTATCTTTTTCTTTTTTTTTCTTTTTTACACAAGACTAATTTTTCTCAGTACCCAATGTACATTTTTAACACACACATTAAATACTTTTTGATAAACTTTTGATATTTTCAAATACATTATGTACATTTTTAAATTACATGTTTTACATTTTTTAATGACAATAAACATTTTATAAAACTACACAAACACACTTTTATATGGGTCAATATTTATAAAATTTGTATACACTTTTTTCAAACACATGCCATGTATATTCTGTTACGGATATGGCATTTTTTTACCACACGCAAACATTTTTTTTACATTGTACACACATTTTTTGGAAATGTCACAAACACATTTTTTGAAATCTCGTGAATATTCTCGAAATGTTTCAAAAAGTTTTCGCACAATAAAATTTTGTTCGTGCTTCAAAAATGTTTATGTTTCAAAAAGTGTTCACTTTTTCAAAGTTGGCGGTTTTTTTAAAGTATTCAAAATTTTAAAAAATGCTTGCACTTTGTAAAATGTTCGAAAATTTTAAAAAAATAAATACGTTTTTAACACTTGTTTGCCCCTAAAAACGTTTTAAAAGTTCGACGCTCTGGTTTCTGATTAAATATCTCGGGCCTCTAATTATGTCAGTCATAGTTGTCTGGTGTAGTGGTTAGCATAATGAGTTCAACCCTACCAGATCCCAGGTTCGACTGCATGGCAGTTTTTTTTTTGTTTCGGAATTATTATGTCGCGCGTTAAGAAAAAGAAATAAAGAATTTTTACGTTGCGTGTTAAGATAAAAAAAACTCGCTTCATGTCTGGTGGGCCTGCCCAGTCGACTCCACAGCCAACATTCCGAAACATTTTTTGAAAACATTATTTACGAAATTTCAAAAACATTATTTAAAAAATTCAACACAATTTTGAAAATCTGAAATATTTTTCATGCATGTGAAAAACATTTGGAATTCGGAACATTTTTTGAAAAATGTGATTTTTTGAAATCATGAGCAATTTTGAAAAATGCGAATAGAATTTCAAAATTCCAAATAATTTTTAAAAACACAAAAGGAATTAGTTCGTGCCAAAAATAAAAAACAGGAACATTTTTTTAACTTTTGAACAATTTTAGAAATGCGCGTAAACTTCACGAATTCTTGTTGTGTTATAGTGGGCCGGCCCAAATTCTTGTCTGTGACAGTAGCAGGCTATCCCGGTCGGGATTGTAGTATTCTCACTGTGCCAAACATGTCTAGGGGCCAAAATAGATCGGAATTACAAGTTCAGAGTGCCAATTTTCTGGATTCAAAGTTTAGGGTTTGATTTAGCTTTCGTCTACAACTTTAAGGTTTGTTTTGGACTTTTTCCTCTTCAAGCGCATGCTACCTCGCTCACTGTTTGTTTACGATGTGCTATGCCTGCCACCACCAAAGCCATTGGTAGCTAGAGAAAGGACTCGGCTCGGATTCCTGCCGAGCTGTCCCTGCTAATGCTGTCCATCTCTTCTCCCAAGGACGCAACCTCCCATCGGACGGCTGAGATCCACTCTCGCGTCATCTACCTGAGCTTCAAGTCCACCGCCGTCCACACAACCGCGTGTGACCTGCTCCGCCGAGGATTCACAGACCATGAGACGGAACGGGACCTGCCGTGCGGCGTACCCTGCCTTCTCGCCGGCCACCCAACTCCGGCGCCCCCGCGTGCCTCGTAACCACCGAGGTAGACGACGAGTTCTTCCACGCGACGGGCCGGCGCTTATTGGGCCAGTACGGGCCGTAGCTGACGGGCTACCATCCATCATCGGGCTTCACTTTCGCTTGTACGGGCAACTCGATCGAGGCAGGAGGGGCCGGTTACGTCGTTACATTAGTACCGCATCGCCTAGGGACAGGACGCCGGAGCGGTTTATATGCTCGTTTTCCGGCACCGAGGACAACCACCTGGCGAGGGTGGTGAGCAATCTCTCATATTAAACTAAACCGCATATTGGTTGATTGTGGCGATCTTCATGCCAAGCATCGTTGTGGGTCTTCTCTTCCATTCTATATTCTATGGCGGTACAGCTTGAGTCTGTCAAGCAAGCTGACGCCCCTTGGCATGTATGTTCACTCCGACATGGAGTGATTGGCTTTTTTTTTATGTCTCCTTTTTTTTCCTTTTCTATGTATAAGGAGCAGCGCACCTTTTGCTTTACACAGAATATACATAGACGCTTATACACACATATACACTTACCGCTATGAGGCCACACACGTATCGGCCCCTATGAGCACCTCGAACACGGTGTTGATGTAGACACTAGCTCATACATATGCACATGGATTTACCCATATGAACGCACGCATGCATAACCTACACTTATAAAAATCTCCGAGAGATTGAGCCAGGAAAATCCGAGCATCAATGTTAAGTCTAGTTTATGACTTGAATTCTGATGAGCTAGAGATACTACTGTTCTCCTAACTATCCGGTTGCAGGTTGGTTCGCAGCCGACATAGTTTTTGTGGATATTTCCCAGTTCATCCAAAACATGGTGAGGCAATTGTCTTTTTTCTTTTGACACTAGTATATTTATGTAACTGCTCTCGCCTTATGTTCGTAAACCCATCTGCTTTTCATTTTTTTTGGTATAAACCCCTCCACCTTACATACAATGTATGGCACATTTTGAGGTCCTAGGAAAAAGTTCAGTCTGCACTTATACCCAACTAATATGTGGTATGTGTGATACAAAATTACAATCATAACTACATACTTCTGAATATAGCTATAACGACATCCATTTTATATGATATTTCCTTTTGTGAATATCAAGTTTACATGATATAAAATTGCACATTAATAGTGATGTAATTGCTGATCAAACATGCATGTGCCTTAAAACCGAATCCGAGGCCATAGTTTTTACTTGGATATCGCATTGGCTTCGCTGTTGAGGTGCTCACTTTTAAATTTGCAAAGAAAAAAAGAGGTGCTCATTTTTAAATAAAAAAATTTGGGGGGTCAACATTTTGTACGGATGTGTCTGCGACTTGTAATCCATTGTTGATCGCTGTGCGAACACCATTTCGTTTGAACCACACAAAAAGGGAGCTAGGTTAAAAGCAAGGATGACATGGCACCTAGCAAGCTTCCGGTTGTCACTCCATGGACATGCTCACTAGGAGTCAAAAACAATTGAATTTCTGTGTTTTCTTAATGGTCTCCTCCCTCATATTTCAAGGGTATTCCCCTGGTTGGGGAGCCGTGTTTCCGTGGGATGCTCTCGCGTCCTCGCGCAGGACGGGTGAGCGCGCCCGCGCCGGCAACGCCGCCCCGATCTACTTCCTCCGGCATCCCCTGCTCCCGCCGTGACCGGATCTGGGATCTCCACCGCGTCCTCTCTCCATCGCCCCCCCTTCAAGCTCCTCCACCTCGCTGGCCGATGCAGTCGAGCTCGTGTGCTTTCCGGCCGGCGGCCGCTCCGACCTCGCCGCCTGCTGCCCTCTCGCCGCTCAACTTGCCGCCGCAGCACTCGCCCTCCGCAGGGCGGCCCCAGCCATCCGAGGCCACCTCCGAAAGACCGCGATGACGGCGGCCACTCCGGCACCACCGGCGGCCGCTCCGACCTCGCCGCCCGCTGCCCCAGCTCCCGCCGCTCTGCTTGCCGCGGCAGCCCTCGCCCCGACCATTCGAGGCCACCTCCAGAAGCCAGCAATGACGACGACCACTCCAGCACCATTGGCCTCCGTCGGCCCTGTTTAGACTGTTCTGGCAACTGAAACTTCGTTGCGCCCCTCTTGCGGGCAGGTGCGTGCCTCCATCCAAATGGATGGAGGGTTGGAGGCCGTCGTCACTGCTAGTGCGGGCTCCGACCTGGACCTCTGGACGTTGCTGCCTTCACCGGCGGGTGAGGCCCCTGCAGCCCCTCCTAGGTTCCTGTGGGTTGGAATGTCCGCTGATGCCACCGACGACGACACCGATGAGGAGAGTTGGCACCGGCACCGCAGACGCCGCGTGTCGGGGATATACCCCGCGGTGTAAACCGGCCGGAAGTTAACCCGGCCGGACTTGGCGGATTATCTGAAGACCTCGCTGACACTTGGCGAGTTACTGGCGACCCGCCTTGACCTGACGGTTTACAAGCAACCCACCTGGTCATTATGACTCACTGGTGATCCGGCGTGCGGGACAGACAGATGACAAGGCCCAAGACCCAGAAGGTCGGTTCACGTTTAATGGTGGGCCGGTTTAAGAGGAAAAGGCAGGAGGAATATTATCTTACAAGGAGCTAAGACCTGGACTTGTATCCGGTTTGTATTAGCGATAGACTAGTCCTAATCCTAATAGGACTCTACATGTAACCCGCCCCTCCAACATATATAAGGAGGGGCAGGGCTCCCCAAAAGGGGACAAGTTCCACAAGTTGGACAAGTTAGGTTTAGACAATAGCTCTCGAGTTAGAGCACTCTTGTAACCATGATCATCATCATCAATATCAATGAAGCAGGACGTAGGCTTTTACCTCCACCGTGAGGGGCCGAACCTGGTAAAACCTCGCGTCTCTCGTCCCGCTCAACCCCTCTCAAGCTACCACATAGATGCGTTGGCCTCGCGACTAAGTCCTGACACTAAGGACATCTGCCGTGACAATTCCACGACACCGCGGGCTGCCTCAGTGGCGTGTGTGGAGCCTGATGCGAGGGTGTGCGGGGACCGACAAAAGGTGGCGCCTCCTGTGCGTCCGACCTGTGGAGATTGGCGAGGATGTTTCGACCATGAGGCGACGTCGGCAATTCCTGAGTGTCACACTCCATGCGGGAATGTGTTGGAGGGCTGGCAGCTCGTCTCAAGAAGGCGGCACCCGACTTCCGCCGCTTTCTGCCGCCCTGCTGTCAATATGGGGCGCTCGCCTCCGGCATGGCTGAGAGATAGGTGTTTTCGGTGCCTCTGTCGAGGTCATCGCGCACACTCTTGCAGGGATCCTATCCGATGCATGGACTGTCTTCGATCCGGTCACATCGCCCGCTTTTGCCGTGCAGGGAAGCCTGTTCCCCAAACTTCGCCGCGCCATGTCCTGCTCCATCGCCTGCACCCACCAGTGAAGTCACCACATCAGATGTGCCGTTCCAGCCTGTCTTGACTGTGCAATCCGGATTGGCCGAGGAGACCGAGTTGCTTCTTGACTGCCTTGCGCGAGTTGAGAGTGTTTTAGGGAGAGCGGAGGCCGCCCTCGCCAAACTTGAGGTTGTGCCAGTTCTGTCTCCGCTGCCTGAGCTTCAGATTGGATCTTCAGTTGGGGAGGAAGCAAGCCTCTATGGACATTTCTCCCCTCGTGCTACTTCATGTCTGTCGTCGAGGCTTGTGTTGTTGTCTGTCTCTGGGAGTGTAGTCTTCGACGAGGTTGTGACTCCAGTGCTACAGATTATGCCCGAGCTACAGGAGCGTTGTGGCGAGCCCACTTCACCTCTTTCAATGGTGCTTCCGAAGGAGATGGGGCATGTGATGTCTGTGGGTGACGAGGTTGATGAGGTAGGTGCTTTGGCACCTAATTTTGAGGCGCAACTACAGGGTTCACCTCTGCCATGTGGGCAACTGGAGGCACGAAAGTCCATTGTGTCAGTGGTACCCGTGGCTGATAATGTTCTGGTGGCGGTGTCTATGAGGAACAAGGTCGCGTCTGTCGGTGCCGAGGTTGATGAGGTAGGTGCTTTGGCACCTCATTCTAAGGCGCCGAAGTCCATCCGCCCGCCTGTCTTTGACCGTGAAGATATGCTGGCACGTATTGACGAGACAGTCTTCAAGAAGAAGCTTGGCGGCTTGCTCGCCTCCTTGGAGGCAGCTAGCCCTGGGTCTGGCAAGACGATTGCTTGCCTTCTAGTGGAGGAATCTTCTACGTGCAAAATCAAGAAGGCGAAGAAGGCTCTCAGGAGCATAGGCAAGAAGAGTGACGCCCTTGGTATGGCGTTCGTGGCTGCTTAATGGATGATTCTCAGTCTCTTCAACCACCATCTCGGATTGGCTCGTCTCCGTGGATTTGGTGTCGTTCGTTGTCTTCAACCTTGGTTTCGTTGGGTGTTTCTTTACGACGCAGAAGTGTGAGGGATTATGGTTGTTACACGTGATGTATGTTTGTCAGGTTGATCATGGGGTTAGGGGGTTTCTTTCTTAGTGAGTAGTCCGCATGTGGTCTATATGTATCGGTTTTCGCCCGATTTTCCGTTAATTAACTGGGCAATTCTCTTCTTCTTAATTAATCGATGAGGCAAATTTTTTGCCTCCGTTTCAAAAAAAAGGGTATTCCCCTCTAGCTGAGCAATTTTAATAAACAAGTTTCTTCAATCCAGAAAGGATTGATCCACTTAACCAGTGCTTTTTAGTCCTAGTTGAAACTTTCCAGAAGACTCATTCATTTTGGTACCTTTTGGGTATTTTTTTTCCAGTTAGACACTCAGTTCGTTCAAAAAACATTTGAGGCAAACGTTTTATTCTTTTTGGCACTTCTACAATTGTGTAGCGGCTCTGCCCTTTACAATGGAAAAGTTATGTCAACAGTTACTCCAATAATAAGTGGTGTACGTGATACCAAACTATGAATATAGCTCTAACGGCATGAATTTTACATTATTTTTTCTTTTGTGAATACTATCAATTTTATAATTGCAAACTAATAATGAAGTAATTGGTGATAAACATGATTCTTTCATGTACTTTTGATCTGATGTTGTACTTTTACTTGGATCTCACAATTACTTCAGAACATGGTTTCTTCGCTATTTTCACTCAGCTAGTCTGAGTCGGCCCGTAGATGCGAAGTGCCCAAAATCCAAGTAGTCTGCCAAAAGCATCCCACAAGAATATTTGCACAAAAATCCTACACTTACGGAAAAGATAATACAAAATCAAGGTGGTCAAAAACATCAAGATGATTAAGGAGTGAGCAATTAGTCCCCACGGGGTGCCGTGCTTCCCTCGTTCAATACCGTTGGATTGGCATCCTATGGTGGCTATAGGCATTTGGTAGTGCTCATTTCCACAGTTAAAGATGGGGGGTTTCATAAGTGATTGTAACCCTTGTACTTGTTGCAGACCGTGGGTATCGATACACACTGCCATCATTTAGAAATCAAACCTGCCTAACTTGACATTCTCCAGCGACACACTAGATTGTAAGAGCATCTACAACTGAACCTCTCAAATCCACCTTATACGCCCGGGCGGGCCGCCCGGTCACTGTCCGATCACGATTTTTTTTATCTAGATGGGCCCCTCAAATGGCCCTCAAAATGTCCGGGTTGACCGGCACCCCCCATATCCAGCCCAAAGATGAGGTGAATATGGGGGAGCCCAGGCACACCCGCCATCTCGGCCTGACGGCGTGGCCCCACACGGACTCACCGGGAAACCCGACAATCCGACGGGCGCCTCGACCGTCGCTGCGGTGTGAATGCCGCGTGGCGCCGCTCCGATTCCCCGCCCGAAGCTGTAGCCGACTATTTAAGCCGGCCGGCGGCCCCAGCCCTAGCACATTCGCATCTTCCCTCCCTCCGCCGCCACTCGAGCCCGTTAGCCATGCCCCCACGCCGCCGCTACAAGACGATCCAGCACCGTCTCTTCCTCCTTGAGCAGGTCCAGATCCGTAGGGAAGTGGGGCTACCTCTGGAACCGGAGGAGGATTTCACGAAGGTGGTGGAGGAGGAGTCGACGAAGGAGGAAGATGAGGAGTCGACGAAGGAGGAAGAGGAGGAGGAGCAGGACCGACAGAGGAGGCGCCGCCGCTGGATGTGGGGGAGGAGGAGGCGTCGGCGATGGAGGAGGACGTGGGCGTGTGGCCGGAGCAGCACGCCATCCTGGACTCCATCCACGCAGAGTCGGCTGCCGAGGCCAAGCGTCGACGTCGGCAACAGATGGAGGCGGCGCAAGCTCCGGCGCAGGCGGCTCCGACTTCGGCGTAGGCGACTCAGGCCATCTCCGACAACGACAAAATTTGAGTAGTATATAACATAGTACGGAGCTATATATTTCGCATGCTTTTGTATGAATTTAGAGGATGAATATGAGAGAGTTGTATGTGGAGAAGGAAATATGAGACGTGCCCGATCGTGTTTGCGGGCGTTTGAGAGGCCGGATTTGCTGATTCTGGCTGTAGATGCTCTAATACAGATCCGATACAAAATCACTCACAAGAGGAGGGATCTAGGGTTTGAAGGAAGGACGAAGAGAGAAAGCACACGCAGGTGCAAGGGATCTATCTGATCTTCGATGCCACCTTCTGGATACGACGTCAGCTACAAGTAGGTAGTTACTTGCCAGCATGAGTTGGCTCTGTCATGGGGTGGAATTAGTCCCTCCTGGTGGGGCCGTCTTGTCAGTGAGCTGCGTGTGAGCTGTTCAAGAGGTGTTGCTGGTGGGTCCTTCCTGTCAGATGTCAACCGGTGCGTGACGTGCCCCTCTCCTTGAGAACTAGCTTGTCCCCAAGCTTGAGTATCCGAGAACTGTTCTGGCATATCGGTCAAAGGTTCCCATGTAGCCATGTGAGCCAGCATAACTTCCCACTTGACTAACACTTGCATGTGTGTTCCATTAGCCATCTTAAGCAGGCGTGTTTGCAATATAGCTCCGGGAGCATACATCCAGAAGGTCTGAGCATACCGGAGTATTTTTTTTTTGAATTTTCACCTGGGGGGTGGGGGGGGGGGGGACTCCCCCACCTGAATTGTATTCATTTGCCTCTAAGGCTTCGCAGCGTTTTGCAGGATGGGTTCAAGTGAACCAGAATTACAGGGGGGCACAGGATGAGAAGAGATGAAGCAAAACAACACACACCACAACATATAAATAGGGGAGAACAAAGAGGGAAGACACGCCCCGACACAACACGAAGCTCCACCAGAGAGATCGAACGACATTGGCCAGCCGAGACAAAACCACGGTACTGCACCATTGGCGCAATCGGAGGCCTAACACAACCGAGACTGCACAGCGCCACGGCACCATCTCCGTCGGGGGTGCCTTCGAAAGGTCACGCGAGGCTGAGACAGCGTCACGGCGCTTGTGTACCGCAGGAAAAGTCGGCATCGCCAAGCAGACAAGCCGATGACACTGTACCGTCGACGCAATCGAAAGGCTCCGCGAAACCGAGACTGCACAACGCCGCAACACCACCTGCGCTGCGGGGCACATTCGAAAGGTTGCGCGAGGCCGAGACGACGCCACGACACCCAAGTGCACACCGACAAAGTCGCTTGACATCGCCAAGCAGAGACACACTGAAGAGCGCTGGAGCATGAACACAAGAAGAACACCGCCAAAGAAGGGCTCCAACCACCATCGACCCCAAACCGGCCGCACCACCACCACCTCACACTACTAGGAAAAGGCCTACTAATGGCGCACCAGTTTTGCCTACTAATGGCGCACTACTGGTGTGCCATTAGTATCACGCCACTAGTATTTCTTACTAATGGCGCACCACCGGTGCGCCATTAGTATCTGGTATACTAATGGCGCACCACGCAGTGCGCCATTAGTATAGAACACCATGCGCCATTAGTATGCCTCCCAGGGGGCCATATTTAACCATGTGCTTTGGCATACTAATGGCGCACTGTGGGTGATGCGCCATTAGTATACTTATTAGTTTTTTTTTACTTTTCTGACTTTTGCACAAGTTACAAAATATATTATTTGACAGAATATAGACAGTAGCACACAGCAACAGCAGATTCATCGAATACAATAGAAGATTAGTCTCCGAATACAATTCATCATATTAGTCTCCGAATTCAAAAGGCCGAACAAAGATAAAACATTACAAGTCTCGAGACCGCGAGTATCGAGTTTGTCTTCACATTACAAGTCGATATCGATCATCTAAACTACCATCACATAAAAGAGAGCTGCGGTCATCACGATGAGCATCATCGCGATGAAACTGGTCTTCATTCGGTTCCTCCAACGCTCCCTCATCTCTCCCGCTAGATAGCGGGCGTATCTAGATTCCGCCTTCGCCCTAGTGGTGTACCCTTTGTAACTGTTACCGCTGAAACGGTGAACCTGTCTCCGACACTCCTCCCAGTCGTCATAGACTCTGGGAATCTTACCCTTGTACACGACATACGACGACATCTCTATGTACAAGCCAAACAACAGACAATACATACATAAGCAATATATAAGTATGCAACAAAAGGATCGGAAGAGAAAAGCAAGACATTAATAGCACGATTCATGGTCCTACTAATAAATAGCATCAGTTACATCTAAGTTGAACGACTGTCCAAACCAAAGAGACATACAATTCATTAAAGTTTAATTACAACATGAGCCAATCAATGTTTCAGAACTACACATCACTAGTCCCGACTTGACTCATGGACAGGAGCATGGATGAAGCCGCCGTCTGTCGTGATGGTCATGAAATCGCGGGCGTTGTCAGCCTGCATTTGTAGCATTCCGTCCATCTCAATGTTGGACGGTTGATATCTGAGGAAGAACTGCCCCGAGGTATGAAGGACACCTTGATGGATGATGTCCGCAAACTCCGACTGGATGCGAAAGAATTCTTGTCTGATGTCCGCGTCCTGGATTGCCGACAAGCTCGCGGCCCAATCTTTGAGATTATTTGGTAGCAGAAGGTGATGATGGTCCCTCACGATCGCCCGCATGTGATGGAGGGCGTAGTAGGCATCCTTTTGATCGCCAGGCGGCTGCTTGACGCAACAGAACGTCGTATTGTGGGCGAACACGTGCTTGCCGTACTTACGAACTGCCCTAGTGAAGGTGCCTCCAGATTTGGCGTAGCTGGGGAGAACATCATCAAGAACTTTCTTAAAATTTGTGTAGTCTATCTTGGAGTTACGGTTCGGGTCGAAATACGTGGCCATGGAATATTTTGGGCTTAAGAGGATGAGTGTGCAATGTGTGTCACTGCACAGAACACGGAATGTTAGAAAAAAAAGAACAATCGAAATCTAAGAAATCATATGTTACGGGGCGGTTAAGGGATGACTTACTCGGGAAAGTAAGCCACAAGGAAGTTATCCTTATCTGGGTTTGCCAGAATGACGCCTTCGAGGTGTGAACTCGCGACTTGGCGGTCCCCAGCGCTGCTCAAGAGCTTGGCACGCATGTAGAAGGGGTCAACGATCACGATGTCCGAGGTCTTGTCTCTAATGATCCGCATCTCCATACTCAGCGGAAACAGCCGAACGAAGGTGTAGTGCAGCGGATGAAGGTTAAACATAGCAAATGTTGGAAATATGCCCTAGAGGCAATAAAAGTATTATTATTATATTTTCTTGTTCATGATAATTGTCTTTTATTCATGCTATAATTGTATTATCCGGAAATCGTAATACACGTGTGAATACATAGACCACAATATGTCCCTAGTGAGCCTCTAGTTGACTAGCTCGTTGATCAACAGATAGTCATGGTTTCCTGACTATGGACATTGGATGTCATTGATAACGGGATCACATCATTGGGAGAATGATGTGATGGACAAGACCCAATCCTAAGCATAGCACAAGATCGTGTAGTTCGTTTTGCTAGAGCTTTTCCAATGTCAAGTATCTCTTCCTTAGACCATGAGATCGTGTAACTCCCGGATACCGTAGGAGTGCTTTGGGTGTACCAAACGTCACAACGTAACTGGGTGACTATAAAGGTGCATTACAGGTATCTCCGAAAGTGTCTGTTGGGTTGACACGGATCGAGACTGGGATTTGTCACTCCGTATGACGGAGAGGTATCACTGGGCCCACTCAGTAGTGCATCATCATAATGAGCTCAAAGTGACCAAGTGTTTGGTCACGGGATCATGCATTACGGTACGAGTAAAGTGACTTGCCGGTAACGAGATTGAACGAGGTATTGGGATACCGACGATCGAATCTCGGGCAAGTAAAATACTGATTGACAAAGGGAATTGTATACGGGGTTGTTTGAATCCTCGACATCGTGGTTCATCCGATGAAATCCTCGAGGAGCATGTGGGAGCCAACATGGGTATCCAGATCCCGCTGTTGGTTATTGCCCAAGAGCCATCTCGGTCATGTCTACATGTCTCCCGAACCCGTAGGGTCTACACACTTAAGGTTCGGTGACGCTAGGGTTGTATGAATATGAGTATGCAGCAAACCGGATGTTGTTCGGAGTCCCGGATGAGATCCCGGACATCACGAGGAGTTCCGGAATGGTCCGGAGGTAAAGATTTATATATAGGAAGTCTTATTTTGGTCGCCGGAAAAGTTTCGCGCGTTATCGGTATTGTACCGGGAATGCCGAAAGGGGTCCGGCGGTCCACCGGGGGGGGTCCACCTGCCCCGGGGGGCCACATGGGCTGTAGGGGGTGCGCCTTGGCCTATATGTGCCAAGGGCACCAGCCCCAAGAGGCCCATGCGCCAAGGAGACTTGGGGAGGGGAGAGTCCTAAAAGGGGAAGGCACCTCCGAGGTGCCTTGGGAAGGATGGACTCCTCCCCCCCTCTTGGCCGCACCCCTTCCTTGGAGGAAGGGGCAAGGCTGCGCCCTCCCCCCCTCTCTTGCACCTATATAAAGGGAGGGGAGGGAGGGGTGGCCGCACCCATAAGCCCTGGCGCCTCCCTCCTCCCTGCAACACTTCTTCCTCCTCCCTTAGTTGCTTAGCGAAGCCCTGCCGGAGTTCTGCTGCATCCACCACCACGCCGTCGTGCTGCTGGATCATCATCAACCTCTCCTTCCCCCTTTCTGGATCAAGAAGGAGGAGACGTCATCCGCTCCGCACGTGTGTTGAACGCGGATGTGCTGTCCGTTCGGCACTAGGTCATCGGTGATCTGAATCACGGCGAGTACGACTCCATCAACCCCGTTCCATTGAACGCTTCCGCATGCGATCTACAAGTGGTATGTAGATGCAATCACTCTCCCATGACTCGTTGCTAGATGAACTCATAGATGGATCTTGGTGAAATCGTAGGAAAATTTTTAATTTTCTGCAACGTTCCCCAACAGTGGCATCATGAGCTAGATCTATGCGTAGTTCTCTATTGCACAAGTAGAACACAATTTGTTGTGGGCGTAGATGTTGTCAACTTTCTTGCCGCTACTAGTCTTATCTTGCTTCAGCGGTATTGTGGGATGAAGCGGCCCGGACCGACCTTACACGTACGCTTACGTGAGACTGGTTCCACCGACTGACATGCACTAGTTGCATAAGGTGGCTAGCGGGTGTCTGTCTCTCCCACTTTAGTTGGAGCGGATTCGATGAAAAGGGTCCTTATGAAGGGTAAATAGAAGTTGACAAATCACATTGTGGCTTTCACGTAGGTAAGAAAACGTTCTTGCTAGAACCCTATTGCAGCCACGTAAAACTTGCAACAACAATTAGAGGACGTCTAACTTGTTTTTGCAGCAAGTGTTTTGTGATATGATATGGCCAAAGTTGTGATGAATGATGAATGATATATGTGATGTATGAGATCATGTTCTTGTAATAGGAATCACGACTTGCATGTCGATGAGTATGACAACCGGCAGGAGCCATAGGAGTTGTCTTTATTTTTGTATGACCTGCGTGTCATTGAAGAACACCATGTAAATTACTTTACTTTATTGCTAAACGCGTTAGCCATAGAAGTAGAAGTAGTCGTTGGCGTGACAACTTCATGAAGACACGATGATGGAGATCATGATGATGGAGATCATGGTGTCATGCCGGTGACAGGATGATCATGGAGCCCCGAAGATGGAGATCAAAGGAGCTATATGATATTGGCCATATCATGTCACTACTATATATAATTGCATGTGATGTTTATTATGTTTATGCATCTTGTTTACTTAGAACGACGGTAGTAAATAAGATGATCCCTCATAACAATTTCAAGAAAGTGTTCTCCCTAACTGTGCACCGTTGCTAAAGTTCGTCGTTTCGAAGCACCACGTGATGATCGGGTGTGATAGATCCTTACGTTCACATACAACGGGTGTAAGACAGTTTTACACATGCAATACACTTAGGTTAACTTGACGAGCCTAGCATGTACAGACATGGCCTCGGAATACAAGAGACCGAAAGGTCGAACATGAGTCGTATGGAAAATACGATCAACATGGAGATGTTCACCGATGATGACTAGTCCGTCTCACGTGATGATCGGACACGGCCTAGTCGACTCGGATCATGTATCACTTAGATGACTAGAGGGATGTCAAATCTGAGTGGGAGTTCATTAAATAATTTGATTAGATGAACTTTATTATCATGAACAATAGTCTAAAATCTTTGCAAAATGTCTTGTAGATCAAATGGCCAACGCTCATGTCACCATGAACTTCAACGCGTTCCTAGAGAAAACCAAGCTGAAAGATGATGGTAGCAACTATTCGGACTGGGTCCGGAACCTGAGGATTATCCTCATAGCTGCCAAGAAACAATATGTCCTAGAAGCACCGCTAGGTGAAGCACCCATCCCAGAGAACCAAGACGTTATGAACGCTTGGCAGTCTCATGCTAATGATTACTCCCTCGTACAGTGGGGCATGCTTTACAGCTTAGAACCGGGGCTCCAAAAGCGTTTTGAGCAACACGGAGCATATGAGATGTTCGAGGAGCTGAAACTAGTTTTCCAAGCTCATGCCCGGGTCGAGAGATATGAAGTCTCCGACAAGTTCTACAGTTGTAAGATGGAGGAAAATAGTTCTGCCAGTGAGCACATACTCAAAATGTCTGGGTTGCACAACCGCCTGTCCCAGCTGGACATCAACCTCCCGGACGAGGCGGTCATTGACAGAATCCTTCAGTCGCTCCCACCGAGCTACAAGAGCTTTGTGATGAACTACAATATGCAGGGGATGGTGAAAACTATTCCTGAAGTATTTTCAATGCTGAAGTCAGCAGAGGTAGAAATCAAGAAGGAACATCAAGTGTTGATGGTCAATAAAACCACTAAGTTCAAGAAGGGCAAGGGTAAGAAGAACTTCAAGAAGGACGGCAAGGATGTTGCTGCGCCCGGTAAGCCAGTTGCCTGGAAGAAGTCAAAGAATGGACCCAAGCCTGAGACTGAGTGCTTTTATTGCAAAGGGAAGGGTCACTGGAAGCGGAACTGCCCCAAATACTTAGCAGACAAGAAGACCGGCAACACTAAAGGTATATTTGATATACATGTAATTGATGTGTACCTTACCAGTACTCATAGTAACTCCTGGGTATTTGATACCGGTGCCGTTGCTCATATATGTAACTCACAGCAGGAGCTGCGGAATAAACGGAGACTGGCGAAGGACGAGGTGACGATGCGCGTCGGGAATGGTTCCAAGGTCGATTTGATCGCCGTCGGCACGCTACCTCTACATTTACCTACGTGATTAGTTTTAAACCTCAATAATTGTTATTTAGTGCCAAGTTTGAGCATGAACATTGTATCAGGATCTCGTTTAATACGAGATGGCTACTCATTTAAATCCGAGAATAATGGTTTCTATTTATATGAGAGAAATGTTTTATGGTCATGCTCCGATGGTCAATGGTTTATTCTTAATGAATCTCGAACGTAATGTTACACATGTTCATAGTGTGAATACCAAAAGATGTAAAGTTGATAACGATAGTCCCACATACTTGTGGCACTGCCGCCTTGGTCACATTGGTGTCAAGCGCATGAAGAAGCTCCATGCTGATGGACTTTTAGAGTCTCTCGATTATGAATCATTTGACACATGCGAACCATGCCTCATGGGCAAGATGACCAAGACTCCGTTCTCCGGAACAATGGAGCGAGCAACCAACTTATTGGAAATCATACATACCGATGTGTGCGGTCCAATGAGTGTTGAGGCTCGCGGAGGATATCGTTATGTTCTCACTCTCACTGATGACTTGAGTAGATATGGGTATGTCTACTTGATGAAACACAAGTCTGAGACCTTTGAAAAGTTCAAGGAATTTCAGAATGAAGTAGAGAATCAACGTGACCGAAAGATAAAATTCTTGTGATCAGATCGTGGAGGAGAATATTTAAGTCACAAATTTAGTACACACTTACGAAAATGTGGAATCGTTTCACAACTCACGCCGCCTGGAACACCTAGCGTAATGGTGTGTCCGAACGTCGTAATCGCACTCTATTGGATATGGTGCGATCTATGATGTCTCTTACTGATTTACCGCTATCATTTTGGGGATACGCTCTAGAGACAGCTACATTCACTTTAAATAGGGCACCGTCTAAATCCATTGAGACGACACCGTATGAATTATGGTTTGGGAAGAAACCTAAGCTGTCGTTTCTAAAAGTTTGGGGATGCGATGCTTATGTCAAGAAACTTCAACCTGAAAAGCTCGAACCCGAGTCGAAAAAATGCGTCTTCATAGGATACCCTAAGGAAACCATAGGGTATACCTTCTACCTTAGATCCGAAGGCAAGATCTTTGTTGCCAAGAACGGATCCTTTCTGGAAAAAGAGTTTCTCTCGAAAGGAGTAAGTGGGAGGAAAGTAGAACTCGATGAAGTACTACCTCTTGAACCAGAAAGTAGTGCAGCTCAGGAAAATGTCCATGTGGTGCCTACACCGACTGTAGAGGAAATTAATGATGATGATCAAGGTACTTCGGATCAAGTTGCTACTGAACTTCGTAGGTCCACTAGGACACGTTCCGCACCAGAGTGGTACGACAACCCTGTCCTAGAAATCATGTTGTTAGACAACGGTGAACCTTCGAACTATGAAGAAGCGATGGCGGGCCCAGATTCCAACAAATGGCTTGAAGCCATGCAATCTGAGATAGGATCCATGTATGAAAACAAAGTATGGACTTTGATAGACTTGCCCGATGATCGGCGAGCGATAGAAAACAAATGGATCTTTAAGAAGAAGACGAACGCGGATGGTAATGTTACCATCTATAAAGCTCGACTTGTCGCTAAGGGTTATCGACAAGTTCAAGGGATTGACTACGATGAGACTTTCTCTCCCGTAGCGAAGCTTAAGTCCGTCCGAATCATGTTAGCAATTGCCGCATACTATGATTATGAGATATGGCAGATGGACGTCAAAACGACATTCCTTAACGGTTATCTTAAGGAAGAACTGTATATGATGCAGCCGGAAGGTTTTGTCGATCCTAAGAATGCTAACAAGGTGTGCAAGCTCCAACGATCCATTTATGGGCTGGTGCAAGCATCTCGGAGTTGGAACATTCGCTTTCATGAGATCATCAAAGCGTTTGGGTTTATGCAGACTTATGGAGAAGCCTGCATTTACAAGAAAGTGAGTGGGAGCTCTGTAGCATTTCTCATATTAGATGTAGATGACATACTTTTGATGGGAAATGATATAGAACTTTTGGACAGCATTAAGGCCTACTTGAATAAGTGTTTTTCAATGAAGGACCTTGGAGAAGCTGCTTACATATTAGGCATCAAAATCTATAGGGATAGATCAAGACGTCTCATAGGTCTTTCACAAAGCACATACCTTGATAAGATTTTGAAGAAGTTCAAAATGGATCAGTCCAAGAAAGGGTTCTTGCCTATTTTGCAAGGTGTGAAATTGAGCTCGGCTCAATGCCCGACCACAGCAAAAGATAAAGAAGAGATGAGTGTCATCCCCTATGCCTCAGCCATAGGATCTATTATGTATGCCATGCTGTGTACCAGACCTGATGTAAACCTTGCCGTAAGTTTGGTAGGAAGATACCAAAGTAATCCCGGCAAGGAACACTGGAAAGCGGTCAAGAATATCCTGAAAAGGACAAAGGACATGTTTCTCGTTTATGAGATGACGAAGAGCTCATCTTAAAGGGTTACGTCGACGCTAGCTTCGACACAGATCTGGATGACTCTAAGTCACAAACCGGACATGTGTATATGTTGAATGGTGGAGCAGTAAGCTGGTGCAGCTGCAAGCAGAGCGTCGTGGCGGGATCTACATGTGAAGCGGAGTACATGGCAGCCTCAGAGGCAGCGCATGAAGCAATTTGGGTGAAGGAGTTCATCACCGACCTAGGAGTCATACCCAATGCGTGGAGCCGATCAAACTCTTCCGTGACAACACTGGAGCTATTGCACTTGCCAAGGAGCCCAGGTTTCACAAGAAGACCAGGCACATCAAGCGTCGCTTCAACTCCATTCGTGAAAATGTTCAAGATGGGGACCTAGAAATTTGCAAAGTGCATACGGATCTGAATGTCGCAGATCCGTTGACTAAACCTCTTCCGCGGGCAAAACATGATCAACACCAGAACTCTATGGGTGTTCCATTCGTCACAATGTAACTAGATTATTGACTCTAGTGCAAGTGGGAGACTGTTGGAAATATGCCCTAGAGGCAATAATAAAAGTATTATTATTATATTTCCTTGTTCATGATAATTGTCTTTTATTCATGCTATAATTGTATTATCCAGAAATCGTAATACACGTGTGAATACATAGACCACAATATGTCCCTAGTGAGCCTCTAGTTGACTAGCTCGTTGATCAACAGATAGTCATGGTTTCCTGACTATGGACATTGGATGTAATTGATAACGGGATCACATCATTGGGAGAATGATGTGATGGACAAGACCCAATCCTAAGCATAGCACAAGATCGTGTAGTTCGTTTTGCTAGAGCTTTTCCAATGTCAAGTATCTCATCCTTAGACCATGAGATCGTGTAACTCCCGGATACCGTAGGAGTGCTTTGGGTGTACCAAACGTCACAACGTAACTGGGTGACTATAAAGGTGCATTACAGGTATCTCCGAAAGTGTCTGTTGGGTTGACACGGATCGAGACTGGGATTTGTCACTCCGTATGATGGAGAGGTATCACTGGGCCCACTCAGTAGTGCATCATCATAATGAGCTCAAAGTGACCAAGTGTTTGGTCACGGGATCATGCATTACGGTAGCCGGTAACGAGATTGAATGAGGTATTGGGATACCGACGATCGAATCTCGGGCAAGTAAAATACTGATTGACAAAGGGAATTGTATACGGGGTTGTTTGAATCCTCGACATCGTGGTTCATTCGATGAAATCATCGAGGAGCATGCGGGAGCCAACATGGGTATCCAGATCCCGCTGTTGGTTATTGCCCGAGAGCTGTCTCGGTCATGTCTACATGTCTCCCGAACCCGTAGGGTCTACACACTTAAGGTTCGGTGACGCTAGGGTTGTATGCATATGAGTATGCAGCAAACCAAATGAGGAGTTCCGGAATGGTCTGGAGGTAAAGATTTATATATAGGAAGTCTTATTTTGGTCGCCGGAAAAGTTTCGCGCGTTATCGGTATTGTACCGGGAATGCCGAAAGGGGTCCGGGAGTCCACCGGGGGGTCCACCTGCCCCGGGGGGGGGGCACATGGGCTGTAGGGGGTGCGCCTTGGCCTATATGGGCCAAGGGCACCAGCCCCAAGAGGCCCATGCGCCAAGGAGACTTGGGGAGGGGAGAGTCCTAAAAGGGGAAGGCACCTCCGAGGTGCCTTGGGGAGGATGGGCTCCTCCCCCCTCTTGGCCGCACCCCTTCCTTGGAGGAAGGGGCAAGGCTGCGCCCTCCCCCCTCTCTTGCACCTATATAAAGGGAGGGGAGGGAGGGGTGGCCGCACCCATAAGCCCTGGCGCCTCCCTCCTCCCTGCAACACTTCCTCCTCCTCCCGTAGTTGCTTAGCAAAGCCCTGCCGGAGTTCTGCTGCATCCACCACCACGCCGTCGTGCTGCTGGATCATCATCAACCTATCCTTCCCCCTTGCTGGATCAAGAAGGAGGAGACGTCATTCGCTCCGTACGTGTGTTGAACGCAGAGGTGTTGTCCGTTCGGCACTAGGTCATCGGTGATCTGAATCACGGCGAGTACGACTCCATCAACCCCGTTACATTGAACGCTTCCGCACGCGATCTACAAGTGGTATGTAGATGCAATCACTCTCCCATGACTCGTTGCTAGATGAACTCATAGATGGATCTTGGTGAAACCGTAGGAAAATTTTTAATTTTCTGCAACGTTCCCCAACAGCAAATATGTCATCAAACCGCAGGACGATCGTACCCCCGATGTCGCCATCCACAAAGCCCTTGCCCTCTGGCACCTTGGCCATGAAAACCGGGTATGCCACATCATTCTCTCTTAGACGCCGCTTTTCCAAAGAAAGAACACTGTTATGCAGACTCCGCATAGCACCGGTTGCAGCATTGAGCATATTTGTCGGTAGCATCGCCCTACCCGCCACATGCACCCTCCTCAAGATATCCTTAGGTGAAGATGGCCCGTCCTGAGCACGGATCGTACTCGGTGCCGGCTGGCTCGCACCGGCGCCCTTTTTAGTCTGCCGTTTCCGGCTCTTCTTCTTGATCTGTTGTAATGGGACCGAGTTCTGCTCAAAGACCGCCTTCTTGAGTGTGTTGGGGCTGATAATATTTCGCACCTCAGCTATCTGAGGCTCGGTGAAGGCGGCAGCTGGAGGCATCTTCTGAGAACTGAACGCCAGACGACGCCTGTTGCAACTGGGTTTCTCCGATGTACCAGCTAGATGGCGGTCGTCTTGGTTGGTTCTTGAGAAGGAGGCCCGCAGAACTCGTCATCGTACCCATGGTTGGCAAAGTACTTATCGACGTTGGTAAATGTACCATTGTCGTCGTCGTCCGGATCTTGTGCCATATGCATGTCTGGATCTTGTGCCATAGGGATGTCCGGCATGTCCGGTAGCATTGTGGCGTTCTTGCCATGGCTTGGCGCTGGCACGACTGGCGGTCTTGTCTATGGGGTGGTGTCCCCCGCCCCCAAACGAATCTGGCTCTTCGGCCAAAGCAGGGGCCAACTTACGCAGGCGCTGAGGGTCATCTCATCTTCTTCGTTGGCCCGAGCGGGTCGAATCGGAGGTAACAGCTCGTCGCAGCCTGGTAGCACCCGAACCACTTCAACCCTATACATTGTGGGTGGCATCGGATTACCGTGGAACATGGGGTTGCCCGGTTGAACGATTCTGCCCTTGGCGACATTGACTAACTCGCCGCCCACAAAGTGCAGGAGAGTGCAAGGAACGTCGGCGGCGCCCTGCGAAAACATGTAGGGCGTTAGGGATGCCCAGTCAAAGGCAAGGAGACGAAGTCATCGGTCGAGAGGCTTAGTTACCGTGATGCCGTCGAGCTCGGCTAATGTCGAGGCACCGCCAACGGCGGGCGTGCAACTGACGGAGGGGACGCTTGCTGGCGAGGTGCCGGCTGGCGTACACCAAGGTGCATTAAGCTCCAATGCCCGTGCCGGCGCCGGAGACACGAATACCGCCTCCGCCGGAGACACCAATGGCGCCGCCGGAGACACCAATGGCGCCGCCTGCGCGCTGTGCGAGTTGCTGGCCGTGAAGCTGGGAACCGGGGGAGGCCCCTGTTGGCCGCCCGCAATCCATGTCGTCAGCCCATGAATCAACGTAGGCACCATGGCGTTGAGCTTCGTTCCCAGTTGTTGTTCCACTTGCTCTTGGACAAGCTCCGGAATCCGCGCCACTTGTGCCTTGAGTGCTTCAACCTCGCGCGACTGGCTTTCCGAGCTGGTCTTTTTCTCCTTTCGCCCACCAGTGGTATAGTATGACGACTATTTTGTGGTCTTTGTCCTGGTGAAGATGCCTCCAGATTTGGCGTAGCCGGGGAGAACATCATCAAGAACTTTCTTGACATTTGTGTAGTCTATCTTGGAGATACGGTTCGGGTCGAAATATGTGGCCATGGAATATTTCGGGCTTAAGAGGATGAGTGTGCAATGTGTGTCACTACACAGAACACGGAATGTTAGAAAGAAAGAACGATCGAAATCTAAGAAATCATATGTTACGGGGCGGTTAAGGGATGACTTACTCGGGAAAGTAAGCCACAAGGAAGTTATCCTTATCTGGGTTTGCCAGAATGACGCCTGCGAGCTGTGAACTCGCAACTTGGCGGTCCCCAGCGCTGCTCAAGTGCTTGGCACGCATGTAGAAGGGGTCGACTATCACGATGTCCGGGGTCTTGTCTCTAATGATCCGCATCTCCATACTCAGCGAAAATAGCCGAACGAAGGTGTAGTGCAGCGGATGAAGGTTAAACATAGCAAAGATGTCATCAAACCGCAAGATGATCGTACCCCCGATGTCGCCATCCGCAAAGCCCTTGCCCTCTGGCACCTTGGCCACGAAAACCGGGTATGCCACATCATTCTCTCTCAGACACCGCTTCTCCAAAGAAAGAACACTGTCGTGCAGACTCCGCATAGCACCGGTTGCAGCATTCAGCATATTTGGCGGTAGCATCGCCCTACCCGCCACATGCACCCTCCTCGAGATATCCTTTGGTGAAGGTGGCCCGTCCTGAGCACGGATCGAACTCGGTGCCGGCTGGCTCGCACCGGCGCCCTTGTTAGTCTTTCGTTTCCGTCCCTTCTTCTTGATCTCCTATAATGGGATCGAGTTCTGCTCACAGACCGCCTTCTTGAGCGTGTTGGGGCTGATAATATTTCACACCTCAGCTATCTGAGGCTCGGTGAAGGCGGGAGCTGGAGGCGTCTCCTGAGAACTGAACGGCAGATGACGCCTATTGCAATTGGATTTCTCCGCCGTACCAGCTAGATTGCGGTCGTCTTGGTTGGGTTCTTGAGAAAGAGGCCCACAGAACTCGTCAGCATACCCATGTTCGGCAAAGTACTTATCGACTTTGGTAAATGTACCGTCGTCGTTGTCGTCGTCGTCCGGATCCTGTGCCATAGGGCTGTCCGGATCCTGTGCCATAGGGATGTCCGACATAGGGATGTCCGGCTCCGGTAGCGTTGCGGCGTTCTTGCCATGGCTTGGCGCCAGCACGACTGGCGTTCTTGTCTGTGGGGTGGTGTCCCGCGCCCCCAAACGAATCTGGCTCTTCGGCCAAAGCAGCGGCCAGTTTACGCAGGCGCTGAGGGTCATCTCATCTTCTTCATCGGCCCCAGCGGGTCGAACCGGAGGTAACAGCTCGTCGCAGCCCGGCAGCACCCGAACCACTTCAACTCTATACACTGTGGGTGGCATCGGGTTACCGTGGAACATGCGGTTGCCCGGTTGAACGATTCTGCCCTTGGCGACATCGACCAACTCGGCGCCCACGAAGTGCAGAAGAGTGCAAGGAACGTCAGCGGTGCCCTACGAAAACATGTACAGGGCGTCAGGGATGCCCAGTCAAAGGCAAGGAGATGAAGTCATCGGCCGAGAGGCTTAGTTACCGTGATGCCGTCGAGCTCGGCTAATGTCGAGGCACCGCCAATGGCGGGCATGCAACTGACGGAGGGGGAGCTTGCTGGCGAGGTGCCGGCCGGCGTACACCCGGGTGCATTAAGCTCCAATGCCCGTGCCGGCGCCGGAGACACGAATACCGCCTCCGCCGGAGACACCAATGGCGCCGCCGCCAGAGACACCAATGGCGCCGCCTGCGCGTTGTGCAAGTTGCTGGACGTGAAGCTGGGAACTGGGGGAGGCCCCTGTTGGCCGCCCGCAATCCACGTCGTCAGCCCATGAATCAACGTAGGCACCATGGCGTTGAGCTTCGTTCCCAGTTGTTGTTCCACTTGCTCTTGGACAAGCTCCGGAATCCGCGCCACTTGTGCCTTGAGTGCTTCAACCTCGCGCGACTGGCTTTCCAAGCTGGTCTTTTTCTCCTTTCGCCCACCAGTGGTATAGTATGACGACTATTTTGTGGACAAGCCTTTGCCGGCCACACGACCAGCTGACGTCGGCTTATTGAGCTTATCCCTGTTTTTCATTACGTTCAACGCCGTATTCAAAGGGGTGTCGAAAGGGGAGCTCTGAGACGACCCCGCGCTACTGCTTTCTTTGTCCTGCGGAAGGAACGTGAACCATTTAGAAATATTGGGGATTAATTAGAATGTAACCATATGGAGCTAATTACGCGGGGGTGTATTCCTTACCAGAACAAGCTCAAGCTCCTTGGTCTTCGGATCCGTGGTAAGCTCCTTTGTTACCGGGTCCTCATTGTACCAGGCCCTGAGAAAGTTCCTGGTCTGCTTGTCACTGTATTTCTCGAAGCGGGGCGATAGGCCTTGCTCGGCACGCTCTGCATCCTCCTTGTCCCATACAGGCTCCGCCACTCTGTAACCGCCGAGACCGAGTTGGTGGACCCCTAAGTTCAACTGCCGCATTTCTTTCCCCCACTGACTTGATTTGGAGGTTGCGGGGCTCTCGCACTTGATCTTGAACTCCTTGTAGTCATCTTCGCTCATCAAAGGATATTTCGCCTTGATCTTGTCATAACTATCATCTTTAGCAATCATTGCCTTCACCGTGCTTCTCCAAGTAGACAGGGCCGTGCTCATCTTCGTGAGGGCGGCATTGTTCACTTTATTCCCTGAGAGGCGTGTGTTTGCAAACTCAGCGGGGAACTTGTATCATTCATGCAGCTTCGTGAAGAGTAGGCTGCGCAAATTCCCTCGGTCCTTATGCCTTAGGTTCTCAGTGTTGATCGAGACGGTGCTCCGGAGAATGCACCCGAGCTGAACCGAGTAACCCTTGACTACTTGTTTGGGCGCCGTCAGTTGCCCGTCGGAGTTCACTTCAGTAAATTCCTCCCTGACGGTGCCGAGCACGCTCGGGCGCCGGTCCTTCCGTTGCCTCTTCGGTTGGCTGCCATCTGTGCGTGCGCCACCATCATCAGTGGTGGCATCCTCGGCGGCGCCATCAGTGGTGTCATCCCCTACGCCACTAGTGGTTGTGTAGTCAGGATCGGTGTCTTCTGCAGCGTTCTCATAGCGGTGAGGTTCTTCCTCCAACTCCTGGGATAGCTCCCAGAATGGCTTGCCGCCCGAACCGCCGGCCTCATCGTTGTGGGCCATGTTTCACTCTAAATAGGAAAAAAGTTTGGTCAAAAAGTTGGTTATTGTCAAGGAACAAGATCATGGTCTCATCATTTAGGGTTTGTCGACACCGAGGCATCCTAAAAGCTAAGCTTTTATCATTTAGGGTTTGTCGACGCCGAGGCACCCTAAAAGCCTAAGCGTACATCATTTAGGTTCTCATTGACACCGAGGCACCCTATAGAAGCCAAGTTAAGTTTTCATCATTTAGGGTTTATCGATGCCGAGGCACCCTAGGTTGGGCCTAATCACTTGGCACTAATCACTTGACTCTATTGCCACCTATGTTGGGTTTATCATCTAGGGTTTATCGATGCTAAGGAGAATTCTAAGTTGGGCCTAATCACTTGGCTCTATTGCCACCTATGGTTTAATGCAGCAAGAATGGTGGGGCAGTTGATCCTACTTAACTAAGTACTAAGATACCCCGACCCATGCATTAGTCGCAAGTACCCCATATGTCCTATTTTTAGCAAAGTCATGCTAAAATTCACGGAAAATTTCAGCATGACCTTTGCTGAAAATAGGACATACGGAGTACCCGAATTTGCCGGAACGGAAGTTAATCGACATTCCGGCAAACTAAAGGGCCTCTCGGGGTACCTGCAAATTCATCACGACACAATGGTCGGAGACAAAACCCAGCTACAGACCATATGGTCCTCTGCTTTCATATGGACAAAAATCAGCTCAACTTATGTGAGCTTCCATTCCAGATATAATAGGTCACCCAACAAAAAATCATCAACAGTTTAGCAAGTCTGTACAAACACAGAAAGAATAGAAAGTTTGCTGCCTATTCAAACACAGAAACAAAACACTACTTGAAACTTCTGCTACATTTGGACCATGGCAATTTACTTTCATGGAGCATGACAAATGTATTTTACAGATCATGGCATTGTTTTTACTATATGCACCATGGCAAATTTCTTTTCTTTTTGCAACATGGCAAATTTCTTTTGCACCGGGCCATGGCAAATATAGTCTATGCATCATGAAAATTATAGTGTATGGATCATGACATTTTTTATTCTACATTTTTATTCTACATTTTTATTCTATGGATCATGCCAGGAAATTATAGTCTATGCATTTTTTAATCTCTGGGATATGTTGTGTCATCCATGCACCTGACGCATCCAGAAAATCCGTAGACCACCTGCCCCGCGAGATATCCGTAACCGAGATAGTCATGCACCGTCGTGAGCAGTGCGGCTCTCATAGGGAAATATTCTTTCTCTGCGGCGTCCCACGTATTGGCTGGCGTTTTCCACAGCGTGTCGAGCTTCTCTTTCAGTAGTCCCAGATACAGATTGATGTCGTTCCCTGGTTGTTTTGGCCCTTCAATTAGCATACTCATGTGAATGTACTTCCTCTTCATGCACAACCAGGGGGAAGATTGTACATCCACACAAACACAGGCCAGGTGCTATGTGTGCTTCTCTGGCTGCCAAACAGATTGACTCCATCGGTGCTCGCGCCCAGCACGATGTTCCTTGGATCCTTCGCAAATTCTGGGTGTTCGAAGTTCAACGCTTGCCACTGGCTCCTATCCTTAAGGTGACTCAGCATCTTGTCTTTTTTATTTATCTCCAGATCATTTGCGTCATCTTCTCGCTTCTTCTCCTCCCTATCCGCGTGCCAACGCAGGAGCTTTGCTACCTTAGGGTCCGCAAAATACCGCTGCAGACGAGGAGTGATCGGAAAGTACCACACCACTTTTTGAGGAGCTTTCTTCCTCTTCTTGTATCGAGTGACGCCGCACACCGGACATATGGTAGACTCCGCGTGATCGCCCCGATAAATGATGCAATTGTTCATGCACACATGGTATTTCACGTGCGGTAAATCCAGAGGACACACGACTTTCTTTGCCTCCTCGATACTGGTCGGGCACTTGTTCCCCTTGGGAAGACGTTCGTGCCAGAATGACATGTTCTCGTCGAAGCATGCGTCGGTCATTTGTGTTTTACCTTCATCTCCAAAGCCATGAGCGTTACTTTCAGGCGGGTATCCTCGGGTCTGCATCCTTCATACAATGGAGTAACCGCGTCTATCTCCAGTTGATCCAGCTTGGCTTTCTCTCGGGCGGCAGCTCTTGCGTTATCCGTCTGCTTGAGAAGCAGCTCTTGAATATGAGGGTCCTGCACCCAGCCCATCAATGGTCCATCGTCGTCTGCTCCTCCAGCATCTTCATCTTTAGGATCATGCCCTTCGTCTGCTCCAGCATCTTCCTCATCATCATGTCCGACATCTTCTACATGATGACTGTGTACAGCATCACCGTCGTGATCATGTCCTAGAGATTCTTCGTCTTCTCGCCCGCCCGAGCCGTGGTGGTTGTCTTGCTGCCCTTCCTCATTTCTTGCCCGGCCCCCATGGACGACTTCATAGTCATCTTCATCACCTTGCCACCGATAGCCATCCATGAAACCATGCAAGAGCAGGTGGTCCCGCACCTGCCCGGAATCCAGGTCCGCAATAAGGCTCTTCAACTTGCATCTTCGACACGGACATCTTATCTCCGTCTCGTTCTTTTGAAGCATCTCGGCCTTCGCGGAGCTCAAAAACCTATTCACGATGCCTTCGGTCATCGTGCGGACCATGGTCGCCCGCGGGGTAGATCAAAATGATATTTTAGAACCAAGAAAAAATTTGGCATGACTTTCCCTAAAAACACGACCAAAAAGAATGCATAGTGCCAAAATTCTCGCCGAAACGGAAATGAATCAACATTCCCGCATAATATTGGCAACTATCGTATTTCAAATACCGGTACCTGCAAACACAAACATATATGCAACACCACAAACATACATAGATCTAGCTAGGCCACAAAAAGTGCATATGCACGTTGTTGGAGCGAGCTAGCTAGGGAGAAAAAAAGTAGATCTACAACATGAAGATAGCTTTCCCCTTACTTACCTATCAAAAAAAGGTAATTTCACCACTTAATTTTGATGAATCTATGATGCAAATGAGGTGAGGAGGAGGAGGCAGCCGACAAGCTTAGAGAAGGAGGTGGGGGGAATGAAGTGGGGAAAGTGAGTGCGGTAAATCCAGAGGACACACGACTTTCTTTGCCTCCTCGATACTGGTCGGGCACTTGTTCCCCTTGGGAAGACGTTCG
Organism: Triticum aestivum; assembly: GCF_018294505.1. Taxonomy (NCBI): domain Eukaryota; kingdom Viridiplantae; phylum Streptophyta; class Magnoliopsida; order Poales; family Poaceae; genus Triticum; species Triticum aestivum. The sequence goes on from NC_057801.1 coordinate 4,033,462, forward strand.
TGCCAGAATGACATGTTCTCGTCGAAGCATGCGTCGGTCATTTGTGTTTTACCTTCATCTCCAAAGCCATGAGCGTTACTTTCAGGCGGGTATCCTCGGGTCTGCATCCTTCATACAATGGAGTAACCGCGTCTATCTCCAGTTGATCCAGCTTGGCTTTCTCTCGGGCGGCAGCTCTTGCGTTATCCGTCTGCTTGAGAAGCAGCTCTTGAATATGAGGGTCCTGCACCCAGCCCATCGATGGTCCATCGTCGTCTGCTCCTCCGGCATCTTCATCTTTAGGATCATGCCCTTCATCTGCTCCAGCATCTTCCTCATCATCATGTCCGGCATCTTCTACATGATGACTGTGTACAGCATCACCGTCGTGATCATGTCCTGGAGATTCTTCGTCTTCTCGCCCGCCCGAGCCGCGGTGGTTGTCTTGCTGCCCTTCCTCATTTCTTGCCCGGCCCCCATGGACGACTTCATAGTCATCTTCATCACCTTGCCACCGATAGCCATCCATGAAACCACGCAAGAGCAGGTGGTCCCGCACCTGCCCGGAATCCAGGTCCGCAATAAGGCTCTTCAGCTTGCATCTTCGACACGGACATCTTATCTCCGTCTCGTTCTTTTGAAGCATCTCGGCCTTCGCGGAGCTCAAAAACCTATTCACGATGACTTCGGTCATCGTGCGGACCATGGTCGCCCGCGGGGTAGATCAAAATGATATTTTAGAACCAAGAAAAAATTTGGCATGACTTTCCCTAAAAACACGATCAAAAAGAATGCATAGTGCCAAAATTCTCGCCGAAACGGAAATGAATCAACATCCCGCAAAATATTGGCAACTATCGTATTTCAAATACCGGTACCTGCAAACACAAACATATATGCAACACCACAAACATACATAGATCTAGCTAGGCCACAAAAAGTGCATGTGCACGTTGTTGGAGCGAGCTAGCTAGGGAGAAAAAAAAGTAGATCTACAACATGAAGATAGCTTTCCCCTTACTTACCTATCAAAAAAAGGTAATTTCACCACTTAATTTTGATGAATCTATGATGCAAATGAGGTGAGGAGGAGGAGGCAGCCGACAAGCTTAGAGAAGGAGGTGGGGGGAATGAAGTGGGGAAAGTGAGTGTGTAGGTGTGGCTGTCCAAAAATATCTAGCTGGTCCCAGGTTACTAATGGCGCACCACACAGCCATGCGCCATTAGTAACCCAACATACTAATGAAGCACCTGCTGGCCGTGCGCCATTAGTAGTTTTGCAAAAAAGTAAAAAAAATAATTTTTATACTAATGGCGCACCGTGGCACAGTGCGCCATTACTAGTTTAAACTAGTAATGGCGCACTATGCAACGGTGTGCCATTAGTAGTTTTGCAAAAAAAACAGAATAAAAAATACAGTAGTGGCACACTCTATGGCTGGTGCGCCATTACTAGTTAGAACTACATTTTGAAAAAATGAAAAAAAAATATTTTGTTACTAGTGGCATTAGTGTCTTCAACACTAATGGCGCATCTCCACATGGTGCGCCATTAGTATATAGTAGTGGCACACCACTTCTCTGGTGCGCCATTAGTGTCAATTTCATCTTTAGCCCTTTTCCTAGTAGTGTCAACCTCATCAGCATAGCCAGCCTGAAGGAGGACACCAACTTTCATCTTCATCTGACCAAACAAGGCGAAGTGCCTTGAACTTTGGCCGTCTGGTCGCCACCCAACAAACCCCCCGAAGGGGAAGAGATGGGAACGAGGAGATCCAATACAGGACCACACCTCGCTAACCCGGCTTCCGACGAAAGAATCAGCCCCACTTCAGGGCATGCCCGAGCCAAGATCACGAAGACAGAGCACCACTTCTCCGCCACCATCGCCCCCACGAGCCACAAACGAAACCACCTCGAGCCATTGGTCATCCTAGGCAAGGCAAGCTCAAAGACGAAGCCCACGCAGGGAATGTGATGTTGAGCGCCACCATCGCCTGATCCGGGAGACCGGGATCCAAAGTTTCCTCCGGAGCAGACAGGAGGGAAGACGAACACTGCACCACGATGCCTTCAACAAGGAGACGGCACCCACAGGCACCGCCGTCGTTGGCTACGACCGAAATCGGAGCCCGGCATTACGCCGGCAGTGTGCGCGCCCCAAAAACCTGTAGCCTGCTAGTCCTCCTAGAGCCAAATCCACAGAGCAGAGGAAGCACTCGCTGCCAGCCCACGAACAAAGACCGCCACGCCATGCGAAGCCTCCAGATCGGGGGAGAAGCGGGGACGAGCGAGAACCGCACCTTCTTTCACGCCTAGCCGACCACACACCTCGTGCGTGGAACCCTGGCGCGCTCACCCACACCCCATTCCGAGTTCCAGCTCGCGGGAGAGCAAAGACCGTCAGATCCGCCGCCGGTGGCAGCACACACCCAGGCCCGCGCGCGGCAGTCCACAGCCGAGGCAGATGACTCTGCCGCGGGAAGACGCCGCCCCCACAACCGAGGGACCCCCCGCTCGCCACACGCGCCGATGGAGGGACGGCAGGCAGGGCCACCACGCCGGATCTGGGAGGCGACGCGCCAGCGCGCGCCCCACAGACGCGAAGCAGGGGGCGCAGCACCAGCCCGCCGCGAGCACCGCCGCCCTCCCCACCGCGCCCGGAGCACGAACGGCGCGCGCGGAGGAGCGACGCACCGCCGCCGCCACACGAGCCCCCTGCTCGATGACGAGCCGCTCCGGCGCGCCAGAGCCCCGCCGCCGCCAGATCCGCGCGGGCTTCGTCCGGCGGAGGCTGTTGGGCGGCGGCGGGGGAGAGGGAAGCCGGGGGGAGGCCGCTGCGCTTCGCGAGATGCGCCGCCGCCCGAGTCGCCCTGGGAGGACGACGCGGGGGTCTTCAGAATTTCCTCGCTGTTTGACCGCTTCAAACAGGGGCCACTCCTTTCTTTAACACAGAGTCACAGTGCCCACTCGTTTATATGCGATAGTGCCCACTCGTTGTGAAACTTCAAATGGTCCAAATGTATATGAATGCCAGCTTATATGCGGCGGTCCGTGAGCGCAAATCACGTTGGCGAGCAGCGAGGTGATGTTTTGGGAGAGTTTCTTAGAGTTGGCTGTAATACTGACTGGCTTGAGGGAATGACGTGAGAATAATTCAACAGTGGTTCGCATAATTGATTGGATGATTAGAGAGTTTTGGATGCAGAAAGAGAATTTTTTTTTTATAGAACGTAGAACACAGGGATCATCAGGGTCTCAA
>NC_057801.1:4036712-4039053 GCF_018294505.1 Triticum aestivum
CATAGTCCAGCAAGGCCAACTTCAATGCCCAAAACTGCTTCTCAACCTGTTGGAAGGGGAACCCAGAGAAGGAATCACAACAGGGCAGGTTCAAGCTCACAGCCTGCTCCAAGAGTTCAAGTAACTTCAGGCTCACAGCAAGTGCCAAGTCAGAACAGGTTTCAATGGTTTCTAACTGGGGAACATTGAATGTCCAGCTTGCTTCTCAGTGTGCGCGCATTTTGTTCATCTGAAAATTGAGTGTCTCCAGCCTTTTGTGGATGTTTAGTATGTCAAAGACCTTAAGCATTTATCTGGTTTAGTATGTCAAAGACCTTAAGCATTTGTCTGATTACTTATGAGTAAAGATTATTATGTGAAACTTATGAGTAAAGATTATTATGTGACATGAAGCTTACCGAAAGTGTCATATGTCAGGTTTAACTCATTGCTGTAAATTTCTGAATTTGATCTCATTAATTTGTACAGTTGCGATAAAATACAGTAACATTGTTGTTAACTTGTGAATTTGCTGTGAAATGAACATTACAATGAACAAACATGACATTTCTTTGCAGTTCAATGCTCATATCTTAAATCTGAAAATCAGTACAAAGCTCACACAGCATTGCGTTCCAGTACAAAAGCTACAAAAGCGGCGGCGGCGGCTGATTTGGGTCGAACCGGCTGGGGGGGTCGTTTTAGACCGCACCCAGCAGCCCCTGTCCGACGTGGCCAGCCGGCGGGCCCAAGCCAGACGCCACGTATGCAAAACCACCGTCCCATACCGCTAAAGTGAAGGTTAGGGGGTGATTTGTCCGGTTTGGGGCAGTTTAGGGGATTAAGAACCCTGTTTTAAAGATGAGGGGGTTATGTGATCCAAATGGAATAGTTGTGGGGGTTATCTATACTTTTTTCAAATATTTTACCTTGCAAATAAACTTTTGCTCTACATACAAACATTTCATACAGGAAATCAATTCATGTGGTAGTTTATATTTTGTTGTATCACAATTCAGAGGAAATATACCGGAATAAAACAAATGTGGAAATTGATCTGTCAACTCATTTTATGCAGACCCGTTTACGTACCATTTTCTTAATTCTAAATTTGATATTTTTAAATAAATGTTATAGTGGGAGAATTGTTCTTCTCAAATTGCAATAACCCATATATATATATATATATATATATATATATATATATATATATATATATATATATATATATATATATTACTTCATGAAGAATCAGATTTTATGTTTTTTTCCAATGGAGGACTTATCGAGTTACTGTACTGCTTGCCGTACCGGCCGAAAACTAGATAACTTTGCAACATTGTGATAATCAATATTGAAGTTTTGAAATGTCCTGAAATTTAACATTGGGATGGGACTGACTCCAAGCATGAGTAGTATGATAGGTGTGGCATCTTCAACGTCTTGATTACCCCTCAGCCCCTCGCCCATTATTCGTGTTTCATGGAGGAAACATAGCTTTGAACGCACATAAACCTATGATCTTTTGCCGCTATGATGGGCAAACTTAACATACCCAAACGGGATTGAGGAGGATCTTAACTTGTAGGGGATTTAATCCCCCTTAAATCCCACGGAGATCACCTAGTGAACTCAAACCATTTGTAACAACGATCACACCATAGCATGAAAAACCAAAATTGACATTAGGAATGTGCTATGAGATTGATTTCCTGGGGAAATCTGTCAGCCCGATAACCAATGAAGCATCACTGCGTTCTCGCTGGAGTCGTCGTCCTCCTCTCATCACAGCAACACAACATCATGCCCATGTTGCTTTGTTTACTCATCGCCGCAAATGTGGCACCACGCGCCGCCTTCTTTTCCCATAAGTATCCATTGAAGCACTGTTGGTTATCACAACACCATCAGTTTAGCAGTGCTCCATGCAACATCACCGTTGTTGTAGTTCTCACTAGTGCGGCATTGCCCCCTGTTGCAGTCACCACACAACGCCGACTATCGACACATAGCTCCCTCTCGGTTGGCAGGAATGGTGACTGATGCGACTTGGGGTGGGTTACAACATCAGCGTCTGCTGGAAACCTGGTGGACACCCTGCAGCACCGTCGCGTGGTGCAGTTGGGCGATGTTGCACAACTCCTCCCCAACGAACGGTTGCAACATGGCATGACAAGCGACTTGCAACACCGGTGTTGTCTGCAGCTTTGGCGCCATGGTCTGCAACGTTACTACCCTCACATGAGCAGCATCACCCTCGCGGCAGTGGCATCATTGTCACCGTCGTCAAACAACAGTCAACGCAACTCGCAGCAGCAACAGCTCCACCGCCCGGAGTGGGAGAATGCAGGGAGGGAGGGGG
>NC_057801.1:4039082-4041001 GCF_018294505.1 Triticum aestivum
TGTCGAAGGGATCCGAAAGAAGAAGGAGAAGAAATTTCACTAATAGAAAAGCGACCTAATATTCACCTCATTAGTCCCGGTTCATTTGTGACCTATAGTCCTGGTTTGTGTCACAAACCGGGACTAAAGGGATGGTGGCAGGTTGGCGTCAGGCTGGGGCCCTATGAGCCCCTTTAGTCTCGGTTTGTGACACAAACCAGGACAATAGGTTAGACCTTTAGTCCAGGTTGGAGCCATGGTGGCTCACCTTTTAGTCCCGGTTGGTGGCTCCAACCCGGACTAAAGGGGTTCTGCAATTTTCAAACTCTACCCCCCCTATCGCCTTTTGAGTTAAAAAAAAAGATAAAAACTTCAAAAATTAAAATCCTTCGAGATGTAGTTATGTTACTACATCTACTAGTTAGGAAAATTAAAAAACATACATTTCGACATGTTTTGCAAAAAAAAGTTTTATGAAAAAGTAAAACGACCATAACTTTTGCATACGATGTAAAAAAATGTATAATATAGCAAAATGTTTAGTATGAAAAGACAGTTCCGAATTCGACCGCCATAGGCCGTTTTGGAAATTTTTAGAATCCTCAAATTCTGAAAGGAAAAAAGGTTATGCTCAAATTTCAGTTTTTTTGAATTTTGGTCAAACTATGGTCTAACTACTTATTCAAGAAATATTAGTGTTAATAAATAATAATTGTTTTTTACAATAATAGTTTCAAACTCAAACGGTGCACGTGTGACTTCATGCTCAAGCTAAACTCCTAAGGGTTAATAAGATTGACAGCTTACTATTGTCAGGAAAACAACAAGTGCAGATTTGGATACTAGGGGGAATAAAACTCGAAAGTTACGCATGCTCAGGCTGGAATAGTGAGAGGGATGGGTGACCGGCTGGGAAGTTAGACGATTTGGAATGAGTGCTCCACACTTGAGTAGTGATGAGGGGTGATTAGAGATTAAATTGTCAAATAATTCAGAAATTTGAAAATCGAAAAAAATTCAATTTTTTTTCAAAATAAATCAAAAAAATTCCTTTAGTCCTGGTTTGTGTTACCAACCGGGACTAAATTAAGGTCCCCCAGCCCCCGGTGCAGGCTCGTGCCACGTGGTGGGCCTTTGGTCCCGGCCTTCCCGGGTCATGTTGAACCGGGACTAAAGGGGGAACCTTTAGTCCCCACCCTTTAGTGCAGGAAATTAGACAATTTGGAATGAGTACTCCACACTTGAGCAGTGACGAGGGATGATTAGAGATTAGATTGTCAAATAATTCAGAAATTTGAAAATCAGAAAAAAAATTCAATTTTTTTCCAAAAAAATTCTTTACCAACCGGGACTAAAGGTCCCTCAGTCCCCAGCGCGGACTCGTGCCACGTGGTGGGCCTTTGGTCCTGGGTCGTGTTGAACCAGAACTAGGGGGCCCTTTAGTGCCGGTTGCAGAACCGGGACTAAAGGTCCTTCCGAACCTGGACTAAAGCCGGATACTGCACTAGTGGTTGCAGGACTCCGAGTTGGGGAGGGGGTCGATTCAAAGGAAGAAGACCACTCAGCAAAGACAGAGGATAAGGCCTGCTCGGATGGGCATGCGTGTCGATTGTTCAAGGCAGCCAGCGAAAACGTGGGATCAGCGGGGCGAGGACAATTGTTTTCCATCCTTATATAAAATATCATATAAATACAGAACTAAAAGCATAATACCTTGTTGGTTTTACTTGATTACAAAACAAAATATCGTTATTTTCTAGCAATATCTTTAGCAAATTTTAAACATATTAAGCAGTGCAAGATATTATCGGAAACATTATTAGTAACGACATGTCAAAAAAAGGTTACAATATACCCCTAAAAATAATTACATTAACAGAATGAAATGCACTTGGAATGAAAGCCGTACGTTTGAAAACCGAGTGCTAGTGGTGAAGAAA